>NC_143390.1:9569076-9869871 GCF_980474605.1 Leiobunum rupestre
GAGGACTTTCTCCTTTTATATATACATGTATATATATATATATATATATGAGAGTATCATATATATTTTATGTCTCCTCCAAAATTCCTTTCGTTTAATATTAGAAAATTCAAACTGTCATTTAGACCCCGTTTTTAGCTCGAATATATATTTGAATTTTACTCCCCCCCCCCCCCGGTCTCCAAAGATTCCTACGGGGGGGGGGAGTAACGAAACTCGCTTCTTACTAATAACGATAACTTTCTCCTTTTATACACACACACACACACACATACACACACACACACACACACACACACACACATATATATATATATATATATATATATATATATATATATATATGACAGTGTGTGTTATATATATTAACATGTTTATTATACATTGTAACTAACATGTATATATCAAAATTTAATTTATAATATGTTATATTATATTATCATATAATATATAAAATTTATATATATTTTATATATCTGGTGAGAGCCGGGGAATTCAAACAGATAAAACGAGCTAAAAAACAGACAGACATGTGAAGTTGGATGGGAGTTCCATAATATTAAAAACATCAAGAACATTGGACGAATGAAGCGCTTACCAAAACATAAACAAAATTCCGTAGTTAGCGAGAAGACGAACGGTCTCGTTAAGAAATCCCCGCGCGGAAATATACAACATAAATGCGTTCGCGAGTGATCTGATAGCGTTCTCACTTTCTAGTGAGAAACAAGATTCGGTCCCTTCCCCCGTAGGAAACCTATAGAGAGCGGGGGGCTGAAATCCAAACACGCACTCGAGCTAAAAACGGGGTCTAAAATGTAAGTTCGACTTTTCTAATATTAAATGAAAGGAGCAATACATAATATATATAAATTTTATTTATATATATATATATATTGTGATATACATGTACATATCCGTGGGTAGTGAGAAGACGAAAGGTCTCGTCGAGAAAATCCCGCGCGGAAATATACAACATAAATGCGTTCGCGAATGATCTGATAGCGTTCTCACTTTTTAGTGAGAAACGAGATTCGTTCCCTTCCCCCGTAGGAAACCTATAGAGAGCGGGGGGCTGAAATCCAAACACGCACTCGAGCTAAAAACGGGGTTTAAAATGTAAGTTCGACTTTTCTAATATTAAACGAAAGGAGCAATACATAATATATATAAATTATATTTATATATATATATTGTGATATACATGTACATATCCGTCGATAGTGAGAAGACGAAAGGTCTCGTCAAGAAATCCCCGCGCGGGTATATTCAACCTAAATGCGTTCGCGAGTGATCTGATAGCGTCCTCACTTTTTAGTGAGAAACGAGATTCGTTCCCTTCCCCCGTAGGAAACCTATAGAGAGCGTGGGGGGGATGAAATCCAAACACGCACTCGAGCTAAAAACGGGGTCTAAAATGAAAGTTTGACTTTTCTAATATTAAACAAAAGGAGCAATACATAATATATATATATATATATATATATATATATAAATTATATATATATATTTTGATATACATGTATATATCCGTCGATAGTGAGAAGACGAAAGGTCTCGTCAAGAAATCCCCGCGCGGGAATATTCAACCTAAATGCGTTCGCGAGTGATCTGATAGCGTCCTCACTTTTTAGTGAGAAACGAGATTCGTTCCCTTCCCCCGTAGGAAACCTATAGAGAGCGGGGGGGGATGAAATCCAAACACGCACTCGAGCTAAAAACGGGGTCTAAAATGAAAGTTCGATTTTTCTAATATTAAACAAAAGGAGCAATACATATATATATATATATATAAATTATATATATATTTTGATATACATGTATATATCCGTCGATAGTGAGAAGACGAAAGGTCTCGTCAAGAAATCCCCGCGCGGGAATATTCAACCTAAATGCGTTCGCGAGTGATCTGATAGCGTCCTCACTTTTTAGTGAGAAACGAGATTCGTTCCCTTCCCCCGTAGGAAACCTATAGAGAGCGTGGGGGGATGAAATCCAAACACGCACTCGAGCTAAAAACGGGGTCTAAAATGAAAGTTTGACTTTTCTAATATTAAACAAAAGGAGCAATACATAATATATATATATATATATATATATATATATATATATATATATATATATATATATATATTTTGATATACATGTATATATCCGTCGATAGTGAGAAGACGAAAGGTCTCGTCAAGAAATCCCCGCGCGGAAATATTCAACCTAAATGCGTTCGCGAGTGATCTGATAGCGTCCTCACTTTTTAGTGAGAAACGAGATTCGTTCCCTTCCCCCGTAGGAAACCTATAGAGAGCGGGGGGGGATGAAATCCAAACACGCACTCGAGCTAAAAACGGGGTCTAAAATGAAAGTTTGACTTTTCTAATATTAAACAAAAGGAGCAATACATAATATATATATATATATATATATATATAAATTATATATATATTTTGATATACATGTATATATCCGTCGATAGTGAGAAGACGAAAGGTCTCGTCAAGAAATCCCCGCGCGGAAATATTCAACCTAAATGCGTTCGCGAGTGATCTGATAGCGTCCTCACTTTTTAGTGAGAAACGAGATTCGTTCCCTTCCCCCGTAGGAAACCTATAGAGAGCGGGGGGGATGAAATCCAAACACGCACTCGAGCTAAAAATGGGGTCTAAAATGAAAGTTCGACTTTTCTAGTATTAAACGAAAGGAGCAATACATAATATATATATATATATATATATATATATATATATATATATATATAAATTATATATATTTTTTGATATACATGTATATATCCGTCGATAGTGAGAAGACGAAAGGTCTCGTCAAGAAATCCCCGCGCGGGAATATTCAACCTAAATGCGTTCGCGAGTGATCTGATAGCGTCCTCACTTTTTAGTGAGAAACGAGATTCGTTCCCTTCCCCCGTAGGAAACCTATAGAGAGCGTGGGGGGATGAAATCCAAACACGCACTCGAGCTAAAAATGGGGTCTAAAATGAAAGTTCGACTTTTCGAATATTAAACAAAAGGAGCAATACATAATATATATATATATATATATATATATATATATATATATATATATATATATTTTGATATACATGTATATATCCGTCGATAGTGAGAAGACGAAAGGTCTCGTCAAGAAATCCCCGCGCGGGAATATTCAACCTAAATGCGTTCGCGAGTGATCTGATAGCGTCCTCACTTTTTAGTGAGAAACGAGATTCGTTCCCTTCCCCCGTAGGAAACCTATAGAGAGCGTGGGGGGATGAAATCCAAACACGCACTCGAGCTAAAAATGGGGTCTAAAATGAAAGTTCGACTTTTCGAATATTAAACAAAAGGAGCAATACATAATATATATATATATATATATATATATATATATATATATATATTTTGATATACATGTATATATCCGTCGATAGTGAGAAGACGAAAGGTCTCGTCGAGAAATCCCCGCGCGGAAATATTCAACCTAAATGCGTTCGCGAGTGATCTGATAGCGTCCTCACTTTTTAGTGAGAAACGAGATTCGTTCCCTTCCCCCGTAGGAAACCTATAGAGAGCGGGGGGGGATGAAATCCAAACACGCACTCGAGCTAAAAATGGGGTCTAAAATGAAAGTTCGACTTTTCTAGTATTAAACGAAAGGAGCAATACATAATATATATATATATATATATATATATATATATATATATATATATATATATATATATATATATATATATATATATATATATATATATATATATATATATATATATATATATATATATAAATTATATATATTTTTTGATATACATGTATATATCCGTCGATAGTGAGAAGACGAAAGGTCTCGTCAAGAAATCCCCGCGCGGGAATATTCAACCTAAATGCGTTCGCGAGTGATCTGATAGCGTCCTCACTTTTTAGTGAGAAACGAGATTCGTTCCCTTCCCCCGTAGGAAACCTATAGAGAGCGTGGGGGGATGAAATCCAAACACGCACTCGAGCTAAAAATGGGGTCTAAAATGAAAGTTCGACTTTTCGAATATTAAACAAAAGGAGCAATACATAATATATATATATATATATATATATATATATATATATTTTGATATACATGTATATATCCGTCGATAGTGAGAAGACGAAAGGTCTCGTCGAGAAATCCCCGCGCGGAAATATTCAACCTAAATGCGTTCGCGAGTGATCTGATAGCGTCCTCACTTTTTAGTGAGAAACGAGATTCGTTCCCTTCCCCCGTAGGAAACCTATAGAGAGCGGGGGGGATGAAATCCAAACACGCACTCGAGCTAAAAATGGGGTCTAAAATGAAAGTTCGACTTTTCTAGTATTAAACGAAAGGAGCAATACATAATATATATATATATATATATATAAATTATATATATTTTTTGATATACATGTATATATCCGTCGATAGTGAGAAGACGAAAGGTCTCGTCAAGAAATCCCCGCGCGGGAATATTCAACCTAAATGCGTTCGCGAGTGATCTGATAGCGTCCTCACTTTTTAGTGAGAAACGAGATTCGTTCCCTTCCCCCGTAGGAAACCTATAGAGAGCGGGGGGGATGAAATACAAACACGCACTCGAGCTAAAAACGGGGTCTAAAATGAAAGTTCGACTTTTCTAGTATTAAACGAAAGGAGCAATACATAATATATATATATATATATATATATATATATATATATATATATATATATAAATTATATATATATTATGATATACATGTATATATCCGTCGATAGTGAGAAGACGAAAGGTCTCGTCAAGAAATCTCCGCGCGGAAATATTCAACCTAAATGCGTTCGCGAGTGATCTGATAGCGTCCTCACTTTTTAGTGAGAAACGAGATTCGTTCCCTTCCCCCGTAGGAACCCGATGGAGAGCGGGGGGGGATGAAATCCAAACATTAACTCGCGTCAAAAACGGGGTCTAAAAGCGATTTGGATCTTTCCTCACTTTTTAGTCAGAAGCGAGTTTCGTCCCCCCCACCCCGTTGGAACCTATGGAGAGTGGGGCACGGGGGGGGGGGGGGGAATCTAAACATATACTCGAGCTAAAAAACGGGGTCTAATTGCGAGTTTGTCTTTACTAAATTAAACGAAAGGAGTTTCGGAGGTTGAAACTATCGAATCTTTAAAAAAAAAAGCAAACAGTGCGTTAGTGAGATGACGAATGTACTCGTACAGAATTGCGCGCGGAGATATTTAAACGCGCAATTTGTGAGATGTAGAAAATTACTACTACGTTCTAATTTTTGCAACAAGCGCATTTTCCGAACACTTTTGCAGAAGCTCGCAATGCTAGTTTTATGACATGGGGAACATAGAGAACTTTTGACCTAGTTAACTAGCTGGTCGTCAGACATTTGAATTGATTGCAGGATGTGGTTTAATTTCATTTTTTGAGATTAACTTTGAATTTTGTAAACTTTTCATCTCGATGGTTTTCATTCTGGAAGCAATAATTTTTGGACCTCGACATCTGCGGCCCTCAGGCCCGGAAAAAAAAAGCATTTTTGTAGTGTGCGATGTAACTGTTTACCTACTGTACATTTATCGAATGCACTACAGCTTTACAAATATCGGCAGATTATAGAACTCTGTATTTTTTTAAGCAAGAAGCGAAAGTTGCGTGCTCCATCGATACAAGTGATTTTATTTGAAACCACGTTGGGGCCATAATTTTGAACAATGCACTTCACAATTTTTACAAGAAAAAAAAACTGACGGGCCCATATACAACCGTAGAATTCGATTCGCTAAGGTCAGTCATCTTGCATTGTTCAAGGGACCTGGTAGCGCTGAACCTATAATAACTTCGATAAGTCTTCACAAGCATCCTATACTTATCTAACTGAACCGTAAGGCGCGCCCTAAATCTTTTTTTTTAATATCATCCTGCAAATAATTTGTAGATCCAGAAATTGCTCTTAAAATCGACAAGGGGTATGAAGACATTGTCAAATTTAAACGGCTTACCGATACATGGTTTCACTAAAGCCCTCCCTCTACCCCCCCCCCCCTCCTTGGTCCTGACGTTTTCCATAAGTTGGCTGGAAAAAAAAACAGCTCTAAACGTAGGTAACTCATTGAGATGATGTGACATACAAATTAAACCATTCCGAAAGACGTGGGAGATTTATTTCAAGTTGTCTTATAAAGACGACCTTGCGTTCTCCCATTATTAGTTCCTTTACACGTTACAGCGTAAAGTGTCTCATTGATGGAATAAGTTTCACGCAAAACAGACAACAATTCAGATGCGATGTTTTTAAATTTTGTTAGTAAGTTTTTCGAAAATTTTTGGCCCACGACAATTAAAAAAATAAATAATAACTGCTGGGATCCAAATATTTTATTAATCAAACAAAATAGAAAAAGAAAACTCATACATATCCAGTATTTATTACAGCTGCAGAATTTATTATGTCAAGACAATAAAAAAATATAAAAAGAATATAGCAGTCTTTTCGACGGAGACGCTTGGAGAAAACGCGTCATTCCCAGCACGTCGAACCGGGATTACTGAACTTGATGTTCGCACTTTACTACGCGAGCCTTTCTTTTCCAGTAATACTGATGAATTGAACTACATTTGCAACACAAATCGTACCACTGTCCATCGTCATCTCGATCCGTTTTTGTGCAAGTCGTAATTTTTTTACACACGTCGCATTTGTTAGGCACGGGCTCTCTGGTAACCGAATTCATGATGTTTTTCGAAATATGACGACAATGCTGATAGGATGTTCTGCTAAATATATATTTACTAAACAGTAATAATATTAAAAGAGTACTAATTAATAGTAAGACCGCGTACAATACTCGACCGTTAGCGACTAAAATCACGATAAACGGAAGAGATATAAACGCTAATGATTGAATGCTTATACCGGTAGATAAACTTTCGCAATTCAAAAACGGGTACAACGAAAACAGTCTTTTATCCTCCTTCAAATTGTAATTTTCAACCACTTTTTCGTAGCAAGCGCTACAAAGAGTTCGTATCGCCGCTAAATGAGAGCCTTTAGTCGTGCCTTTGGGTAATATCGTACCTTTTTCGTAATATCCCATATGGTATTCTTGATTATCGATTATTAAATAGTAATGATCTATTAGACCAGCCGCCTGTTTCAGCGCTTGACATCGAATTTCAATTACGTGAGATTTGCTCATTTTGTTCTATTATTCGAACCTAATAGGGCCGCTATATTTTACTATATTTTATACCAATGTTGATTTTTGCGAACAATGATGGCCTGGCGTTCTTATATTAGAATTTATATTAATAAATAAAAAAATAAGAAAAAAGGGGGGGGGGGTGGTGGGGTAATTTGCGAATTTTCAATTTCTGGACTTTCGGAAATTTTTACTTTTGTTCCGCTCCTTTTTTTTTTTGGTTTTAATAAATTTTCATTATTATTTTACAATTCGTCTTTACTTAATATATCGTTTTCATGGTTGGTTCCCGTTTTAGCCGGATTTGGTCGCTGGTCAGTCGCCTTTTGGTTTAGAAATTGTACCGTTTGGGTGTAAGCCGTATCGATGGCTAATTGAATTTTTTCCGAGGACGCTGTAAATTCAATTGTTGCTAGTGGCGAATTGAGATATATAACGCGATTCTTATTTCTAGGGTCTGAAGAATAAACTAATACGTCTCGATTATTGACGAACGCGTTTAAGACTCCCAAAATATAATCGAAGCTCGCCATTCTTTTATGTTTTATTATCGGAGTTGGGCTGTTTTGCAATTTATTTTTCTCGTTAATATTGCATTTTTTATTAGAAACATCCTTAATTTCTCCGTTTAACGCCAGACCTACCGTCGATTCGGATACAATCCCGCCAAAATCGTAGTACGTTATTGGAAAATTATTATAAAGTCCTCCGTCAATTACAGCGCAACCTAATCGGTCTTCCGTCGGTTTAAACACGAAGGGTAACGAAATCGATATATATATAGCTTCGAAAAGTCGTTGTTGCGGTGTATCGAGATAGTTGTATCTTAATATTTGAGGCGCGAATAAACGCGAGGAATAGCAATTTAAATTATGACCGGTTACGTTATGAAATTCTTTCATCGTGGTCTCGATTGTGATTTCATGTCTGTAGGTACTTAGCGGCACCACTTTCGAATACAACCACGCCATTATTTTCGAACCCCCGTCGAGTCCGGGCGAATTATTTACCGACCACGCGTCCATCAGACGAGTTATATAATCAAGCATCTGATAAGAATATTTGATATAGGTCCACGGGTTAGCTTTGCTGGAGCCAAACTGAGGAATATTAATGAAATAACGAATATCATTCTCGAAGAATTGTCGCGACATATCGGTTTCGCGCATTAAATCTTCCAAAAGTTTCGGTTTAATATCTAAAGCCATTATAAAGCCAAACAGGCAACCGACCGATGATCCGGTAATATTTTCAAAGGTATACCGATTATTAATATAATAGCCGTTGTCTTTTAAAGCTTTAAAAGCGCCGATATACGAGACGCCTTTCGCTCCACCGCCTTCGAGAACGATGTTCTTGTATTTCGGAGTAACCCCTTTCACCCCTATTATTTCGGTAAAACCGTCACTCGATTTCGCGTAGTCGGATAGAATGAGAATACATAAAACGGAATTTATAAGTTTATGCATCGTAATTTAGGCTTTTCTTTATTACGTAATATATAGAATGGCGGAATATATCGCGTATACTAGGTGCGAATTGGATGAGATTCACTATATAGTATCGGGAAACACCAGTTCATCCAGGCGATAGTATTATTTCGCCCCCCCCCCTCACCCCTTTGGTCAATTTTTAATAACTGGACAACGTAGCCCCCCCCCCCCCCCCCAACGCTTAAACTCATTTTTCAAAGGTGTTAAGATTACGACCATACGGTTAACTAAGAACCATTTCTTTTTTTTAAACCTGAAGTCGAAATACATATACATATGTAGAGACGCGTCGTATAGCCCATATTCTTGCCCATTTTATAGCAAAATTCTGCAAACCGATATGTTTCTCCTCCTCTCAATTATTATTCTCCTATAGGTGTAAAGTCGACGCCGAGGCTCGGAGTGTGGGCATAGTCACATGTAATCCAGCAGCTGCTTGTTGGAGGCTATAGGATAGGGTGGATGATTCGAAGTTGGGATTTCTGTTTGACCCGATGACCTGGGTTGATCGGGCGTCCGCAGCACTAAGCCGCTTGTCGTCAATATGGCGACCTCGGGGGTGACCCGTGGGTTACCAGGTAGCTTTAAGGAGGAGGAGGAGGAGGAGAAGGAGGAGAAGGAGGAGGAGGAAGAGTAGCCTACTGGGCCAGGGCGGTAATGTAGCTACGCCAACTCCGGACCCCTCCACGACGCCTCCTCTACGTGACGTCACCTAGTGGAAAGGCGGTGCTTTATTATTTTCAAGCGCCAAAGTTCGAATAACTTGGCTCATCCAAGTTATAAAAATGTTTTGGCGTATATCGAAGAATTCCAATAGATTTTGTTGTATATAGTAGAGATGAATTCCTTTGGCGGTAATCCATTGGACGCTGTAAGGATTGGCCGCTGCTGCAGTTCTGTCAGCGGTTACATCCTGACGTCGGACCTATAAAAATGCCTAGTTGTCGCGCTTAAATGGTAGAGTTTGAGGCGCTGTCCCCTCGATTAGATGTCTGTAAATCGTCTCTATAGTTGGAAAAGAGAGTGATAGAATTGCGGATAATAAAATCGTTAGTGATTGTTTATCTCGACTTAAAAAAATGACTTTTTATTTGAAACGCGTTTTTTTAAATATAGGCTCCGAGCTTAGGAAATATAGCGCCATCTGCCTTAATATCCGTTCACTAAAATATGTGAAGAAATGTAGTAGATGACGCTTGAATTTCTTTTAAACTTTCAGCCGTTGTGCCGAAATAATTTTGAACGAGCAGACAGCTTTCGTATATTGAATTTAAAACTCGCTCGGTAGGCGGCGGCCAAAATTTAAATAACTATAATTGGGTTGCGCCGTACTTCCCCACCAAAAAATTGGTTTTTGTTTTGCCAAAAAAACTTATTCCATCTATTTCGGCTAAAGGGATGGTTCTTATGAATATGCATGAATTGTAGAGGAATTTGCGCGAGAACAGTATTCAGGGAGGTAACGGTTAGATAGAGACCGATAGTGACATAGAAGCTTGATTCAATTGGAGGCTGAAAACTACCCCCCCCCCCCTCAGAATACAATTTCAAGGGGAGGGGGGTCTCGTTTATATTTTCTTGGAATCTTTAAACGAGGGCTGGACCAGAGAATTGGTATACCGTAAAAAAAAAAGGGGGGGGGGGTATTCAAAGAGACGCGATTAAACTTTTGATAATTCTAGACTCTTTTGTTTTTGTAGATGGAAACTTTTTCATTATGCATCGGAGATGAGAAGATCCCGGCACAGGGAGTGGTGAAGCGTATCTTGCCTTTTCCGGTTCTATCGAGCCAGCTGGTGCACGCCTTGCCACCCGCAAACCCAGATGAGCTGGATAACGTGGACGAGGAGTCGTTTGCCATGAGATACGGTGTTCCTGGAGTTTGGGCTACCAGGTCATTGTTAATTCGCTACGGTGATGACTCCTACAGGTCTATTGTGGGGATGTCGAGAGTCCGTTTGAAAACCCCTCTCCTCTTGGATTCAAGAGCCGAGTTCTACCTGTTCGGACCTCAGTCATTTCAGACTCAGAAATCTACCCATGTATGCAATGTCGCCAATGCGGATGTGCTGGTTCTGTCTGACGTGGAGGGTCGAGCTGAGTTCGATTTGCATCATCTTCGACGTCCTGTGGTTAGATTTCTGGATTCCTCCTCATCAACGTCGATGAAATCCAGACTGGATGAGGACGCTCGTTTCCGCTCCAATGATTCGGCTGTACCCTGTTCCGTTGTCAACCGTATGTCTCTCAGGAGCTCAGCGGTTCATGGTCGGCGATACAACATCGCATCTACCTGTTTTCACGGGTTGTGCTTCCGTTGCGGTCATCGGGGACACCGTGTTAAACATTGTCGTGTTGCTCGCCGAGTGCTACGCTCAAACCGCCATAGGTTAAGCCACCACTTATCCCGACTTCCTAACCATCAGTTGCCCCGATCCTTCCCTTTCATGCGGTATAATTTTCATTGACTTGGTATTCTATCTTATTTAATTCATTGTTTTTATATAAGCATTTCGTTTTAAATGTATAATTGCCTCTTTTTTTTTGTAAATTGGTTTATCACTAAATGTGTGATTATTCTCCTTTTGTTGTATAAGTAAATCGAAACCATTCTGTATAATTGAAAACCATCTCAAACAATTGGATATTTGGCGTCAATGCCACCAGCCAAACGAATCAGTCCCAAAATAAAATTTCCAAAACGAAACCACGTAAGACGAACCTCGAGACAATCCTGATTTTAGCGCTTTTAACGCGTGTGTATCCGACAAAAATTTATATGGTTTTTTTTCATTGTTTTAAACTGCTTGCGGATTTAGAAATGAATTCCCGCCTGTTTTAAAAAGGGATTTGTACATTATATTGAGCTAATAAATATTCATTCATTCATCCATCTAATGCCTGTTAAATATTTTACGGATCGTATATAGAGTTTTACTCTTAATGATTCTGCAGATTGTGAGGACTCGAAACTTGTGGGGGAGTTGGATATTTTCGCTCCGTTAAAAATAGAGCCCTTTCAAAATTCAAATCTATTATCTATTCTATCTATATCTGGCCCAACAATAAGTCAAAATGAGAAAGGGAATGAAAAGAAACGACATACTACATATTGACTATTAATATTCTTAAATGACTCCAACAAGCTTAGGGTGGAATAGGGATCGAACCCATGTTTGGGTGGAGGAAAAGGCGATCTATCTTTTTTTTTAGGGAGATCAAATCAACCCAGTGACATTCCCAATACCCTCGGATTAATTGAATATAAACGAATCAAAACGTATATCTTATTGACAGTAATGAATTTTTATTTTAAACTACATATTATTAAGTTTTAATTTGGATATTTCCACATTTTTTGCAGCGAGATATAACCGCTGGCGTTTCGTCACCTCGACGTATTTGTTTAAACTCTACGTGTTCAAATTCGTGTGCGCATTGTACAGTTACGTATTTCTTACTAGGACGCTCTTTCGGATATCGGCAAATTGGAGCCAGAATCGGTCCTGGCAAATCTAAGGTGGCTGTGGCTATGAAAACGTTTTCACCATCGGGAGAGTAAAACATATTTAACGTGGATAATTCTAAAAGCGTTTTTTAAAAAAAAAATACCCGATTATATATTAAAAAAAAATTGCTACGTAATTGTTTGAACTAAAGGGTTGGCTGTAGTTTTTACGTACCATTTACATCCATCTTGAATCGCCGTAATTGTACCTATAGCTGATGTTGACGACGGAATTGGTTTTATAATATATCGATATAGTAAGTTTGCGGCGCGTATTAAGTCGACGTTCAAGTTTAAATATTTGGCTAAAGTGAAGATATAATCTTCGTATCCGCTTTGTTTTAGTAAATGTACCAAGTCTGAAAATCGATGGTTCGGTGGCTTTTTTAAATCCAACCGACTTATGTCGGTTTCTAAATAGAACTGAAGCGCGCTTAAAGGATCATCTCCGAATCTATTTTTAAAAGCGAACGCCTCTTGGGTAAAAGTAAGCCGATTCGCGTTTATACACATCATGGGTAATTTATTAGCGTAAGCGTTCAAACAGGAATTTTCACGATCAAAGAGGGCCAAAGACACTACACCGCGACTGTCGGTGGCTATATCGCATATTATATTTTTTCTTCGCTCAATAGACTTTTCAAAGCCGCAATGATTTTTGGGTAAGAAGTCGAGATTTATTTTTTCTCTTGGTAACGTTCGAAATATTTTACCGTTTTCCAAAGCTCTACGTTTAATCATGGAATAAGTATCCATAATATTCGAAGTATTTATTTGTCCGGATAAATCGGACGAGAAAGTATACATAAACACGATAGCTCTCACTATTTTTTACTCGGTGGGTTTATAAAATATTTATATATAGATATAGCCTAGTCTTCGTATAACCGCCATTTCGAGCTTCAGTTTTATTTTGCGCCGTAATATAGAACCCTGAATTCTTCTATAGAAATCGTATACAAAACAAACGAAAATATAAAGTCGACGTCGATCCGCTTTTATTATATATTACGATATATATATAGTTCCGAAGTATAAATATATCGTGTTTGAGTTATTAAAGTCGTTGATTGAATCGACAATTTATCAAAATGAGCCGCTTTGATTCGGGTATGGAGTATTATCGGTCGCTTAAAACTTACAACCCAAGCCACGGAAAATACGATTTGCCAGAAAATTTGACTGAAGTCGTCGAGTCGTTGGATAAAGAAACGAAAATGAAAGGGCCGTTTGTCGCTTTCAGTGTGATTTTGAACGCTAGCTATAAAAATCAACTTCTCAACAGCAGAAAACGGAAATTAGACGATTCAAACGGTACACCATCAATCTCCGATGTCAGTGACAGCGTAAAATCACCGCGAGTTAATCGCTTGGATTGTATTCCCGAAGTTATTCTTAACTGCGCATCAAATACGGCCAAAGCGGCGGTCGCTCTGTTTTCCATGCATTCGTACAACGAAGTCTTGCGTCGAGATATTCTATTTTCCATTTTAAACGGTTCCGTTGACACAATGGAGAGCGTTATTAACGTAGCTAAAGGTTCCATCAAAGATGCTAGGGCGGTAATTATCAGTTCGCCCGGCTTTACGAAGAAATACGAAACCGAATCGGTTCAAGCACTTTTGGAAATGTCCGAGATTTTAAAAGATCGTGGATATTCCAAACTCGCGATGGTTATAAGCAAGCACGCGTATATCGCCGCGTTGCAATTTTACATGGAAAAAGATCGGTTCCAAACTATTCATCCGTTTGAGGCTTTAATTTCGAAGTACTTAAATGATTGCATCGCTTCGGTGTATAGAGCGGACGAAAAGGCACGCATCTACAATCAATTTGATGTAAACTACAAATCAACGATTAAATCGATCATTAGTAGTTTCCCGAAAGAGTCGACTAATGCCGACGTTAAGTCAGTGAAATTTGACGAATCGAAAGTTTATCAAGTATATGCGGGTTCTTTGTATTTTCCAAAAGACTTATCAACTAGTTATATTGCAATTGACGGTAAGACTTATTATATTATAACTTACAAAGATTGCCTATACGACGTTATTGGATGCGAATTGGAAAATCGAGAGGATTCGCCAATTGATAGGTGGAATAGCTCAATGTACAACCGTAAAACTTGGTTAGAACGTTTGGATAGTATTCCGTATCGCGCCAAAATCAACGTCGTTGAGAAATCTGGAAAAGAATTGAACGCTTTCACTGGAAACGCAACGTTAGCAATATCTTGGATGGAAAACGACATGTCTTTTATGAAAAATTATTCCTTCGTTAAGCGAGAAGCTAGAAAGTAATTTGGAAACTAAAATTAAAAAAAAAGGCGTGGCCATATAATCATATAATTTATATCCCAATATAATATTTTTTTTTTTTCGTTAAACGAGAAGCTATAGAGAGAAAGTATATAAGAAACTAAACCAAGAAAGGCGCGGCCATATATAATCATATAATTTATATCACAATGTAAAATTATTTTTTCGTTAAACGAGAAGCTATAGAGAGAAAGTATATAAGAAACTAAAACACAAAAAAAAGGCGCGGACATATAATCAAATAATTCATATCACAATGTATTTTTTGTTTCGTTAAACGATACGCTATAGAGAGTAACAATAAGACAAGGAGGGAAGGGTGGTGGGTCGTATAATTTGTATCGCATCACAACAGGAGGGGGAGGTGAGGGGAGGGAAGTGGGCGGGAGGGAGGGAGGGAGGGTGGTGGCCATATAGTCATATAATTTGTAACACAACTTTGGGGGGGTCCTTCCGTATCACGGCTCAGCGTCGACAGCGCCACTTCACGGAAATTACGAGCACTATTATTTTATTATTATTTTTTTTAAAAATATCTACGTTTAAATTTTTTTCCGGAAAGCGTTCATTCATC
Source organism: Leiobunum rupestre (assembly GCF_980474605.1). Classification (NCBI taxonomy): domain Eukaryota; kingdom Metazoa; phylum Arthropoda; class Arachnida; order Opiliones; family Sclerosomatidae; genus Leiobunum; species Leiobunum rupestre. Next base: position 9,584,170 of record NC_143390.1, read on the forward strand.
GTTGCGGTTTTTTATATTTGTAAATATTCAAATAAAAACAATTTGGGGGAGGGGGGGGGGAGGGGATGGAAGTGAGGAAAGTTATTCTGATTTTGTTTTTGGGGCTTTTTTTTCGCGCTTTACCGATGTTGATATATTAAAAAAAAGTATAAACATTAAGCCCCAAAGGACGAAGTAAAGTTGGTAGGAACGGAAATTAACGTACCAGCCAACTAACCAGCGCGGGGGAGGGGGGAAAGGAGGAATTAATTCGATAGACACACGTTACGCGTATAGGAGGTACGCGTAAGAGGTCTGCGTAGGAGGTAATTGGCGTGGGAGTTGCGCCCGTAGGATGTTTTACGTGTTGGAGAAACGCGTAGGACGCTCCCAGGTCCTGGACAATCCGATATTTTTGTAAAGGCGATTTAAAACCCTCCAATTGAACCACCCCCCCCCCACCTCTCTGCCTCGCGATGACAAGAACCCTTTCCAAAAACGACAACTCTCGATCCCCCACCTCCTCCCCTCTCTAGAGAGATAGAGATATAGAGAGAGAAGGATTTTTTTAATCTATAAGAATTGTGATATTCACGTAAAATATGAAAAGGGGTTGTATATATATATATAAATATATATTACAGTGACGCGTATAATTGGTCGAATGGGATTTTTTTTTCAAGTACTTCCTCGACGTTGTATCAACCGACGTAATCGTTAAGAATAAACTGTACGTTTCTGGGATATACTCTCGTGAAAATAACGTTTTTCTGTCATTCTTATAGGGTTCGATAGTTTCGCGTTTCGAGGCATATTAACGGAAATCGTCCGTGCCAATTATAACCATATCTCGAATACGAAACTAAACCTTATACTCTGTTAAGTATCGTGCTTCTCGGCCTTATGACTAATATGAAATTGTGTTCTCGGTTTTCCGGGCGTTACTTCTCGGCCATTTTAATTTTTGCACGCGAATGGGGGGTGAGATGAAAATGTCGCGATTTTTTATTTGGTTGAAATGAGAAGCTGATATAACTCCCAAGTTTAATTGTGATATTGCTTGGTACACATATGATCTTGAATAAAGGCGTGCGTTTTATTACTTAAATTATAAGTTAGCTCTGAATTATCTCTTCTATTCGGGGAAGGGGGGGGGGAATTACATGCGTAATTAGTGCCTATTCTTACTTACCTACACGCGCTCTTGCACCCGTATCGACCCCCTCCCCCCCCCGCCAACTACACTTATATATCTCGGGTTAATACGTAGAGAGAGAGAGAGAGAGAGACGTACCGGGGGGGGGGGGAGAATAATCTTACCCCCCCCCCCTCCCCCTCCAATTTCGATATTTGAAAGGAAAAAATATTGAATTAGGATATATATGTATGCGAATCTATTTTAATAACACTCCGCTTAACTTAGTGTACTCACGCACAGAGCCTATTACCACACATAGAGCATAGAGAGCGCAGAGACGAATGAAAAGAAGAAGAAGAAAAAAAGCCAACAAATTAAGGAACGCGCGCGCGCTTTTTATATATATATATATAGATGGATCAGCGGCATTTTAATTTTAGAATGCTAATGAAAGTTCTTTCTCAAGGAAAAGAACGAGTAATACAATGGTTGCAAGAACGAGGAATTATCTTATCGGAACTCAATTGCGATATTTGTTCTCAACCAACGACTCTGTCCGTCGATTCGACGAAGGCGACGACCGATGCTGCTGGTGATAATGATCGTGGTCACGGTTGTGGTGGTGATGATGGTGATGATAATAATGACGTTCATGATGGAGGAGGAGGAAAGAGAGACGCGTTCTTCAGGTGTCAACGAAGTTCCAATAAGCAACGCCATTTTTTTAAACGCAGTCTGTTTTCCAATTCTTGGTTTTCCAATCACAAATTTGGAATTGACAAAACCCTAATAATCACCTACATGTTCGCGAACGGGCATACCAAATACGAAGACCTAATTTTGGAAACCTCCGACGAGAATACCCGGACATCGACGGAAACCGTCGCCGATTGGCTAAGCTATTGCCGAGAAGCGTGCGTGACGTGGCTAATCGAACATTTCGAACAACGCGGTAAAATAGGCGGCCCGGGTAAAATCGTGGAAATCGACGAAACGAAAATTGGCAAAATGAAATATCATCGAGGACGCAAAGTCGACGGTCATTGGATTTTAGGCATGATCGAACGCAATGAACCCGACGGCGTCGGCGGCGGCGGCGGCGTCGGCGTCAAAGGGCGATTGAAGCTTGAAATCCTCCCGGAGAATAAACGCGACGCCGCGACTTTAACGACTCTTATCGAAGAACACGTGGAAAAGGGAACCACCATCGTAACGGACCTTTGGAAGGGTTATTTGGGTCTTTCCCGAATCGGATATATCCACCAAACGGTGAACCATTCCGAAAATTTCGTCGATCCGACCACCGGCGCTAACACGCAAACGATCGAGTCCAACTGGCGAGCCTTGAAAAGAGGATTGACTCGAGGTGGAATTCCGGACCAAAAACTCGACCTCCATCTCGGTGAATTTCTTTGGCGACGCGAGACGCGTCGACGAAAAAAAAATCCTTTTCTCGGTTTTATCGAAACGATAGTAAAAGTTTACGATCCGAATTCTATAGAGAAGCGTAGTAATAATAATAATAATAATAATAATAATAATAATAATAATAATAATAATCATAATCATAATATTGAGTGGGAAGAGCGAGAGGATAATTGGGGCTCCGGGAAAGAAATTGAGCCAAGTACTAGTGCTGGTGGTAGTAGTAGTAGTAGTAGTAGTAGTAGTACGTCGTGGAGCGTAAACGTCATCAACAATAACAACGACGCGGAACTAGAAACTGAATTTGAAACGAATGTTCTTTACGAAAGCTTCAGAAACTATTCGAAAAGGCGTAGACGTAACTAATGCGAAAAATGTTTAAAATTTCCTCCCGGTTTAACCACCATCACCACCACCTATTTTTGTTAAAAGGTATATATTGGATAGGATTCAATTTTAATCTCAGCAGAGAGGGGTGGGGTGGGGCGGGGCGGGGGTGGTAGCGGTAGTTAGTCGTAGAAGAATGTTTCATTTTTTATTTGTTTGCGTGTGTGTATGTGTGTGTTTGGGTGTCGGTTCCAATTTTTTGTTTAGTTTTTTTTTTGGTAATTTTTTTATTTTCATTAATGTAAGTTTCCATTTTTCTCCAATATGCGGCGCTTATATCGATATAGTTTCCGTTTTTGCCCGATGCGTGGTGCTGTATACTCGGAGCCGCTTACCGGAAGAAATCCCTAATATTTTTCTATGAATTATTTTGATTCTGAAGTCTGATTGCTTGACTGCGTTATAATATTTTTCTATGAGTTTTGTTTCTGAAGTCTGATTGATTGGGTTGTTATTGTGTATTTTTCTATTCGTTATTTTTATTTTTTGATACTCTAATATTTTAAACTGGATATAGTATAACGTTACTTCTGCGTATTTCGAATGTGCGTGACGTGGAGGGTATTTTCACGTTTTATTAGGATCAGTTTTTTTAATTTTTAATATCTTTCGTTTTTTCAGTCGTATATTTTTATCGAGTTGTATACATCGTGCGCTTACACTTATGTTGATCTGGTTTTTAACTGGGTCGTCATTACTTCGTAATTTATTTTAAACGTTTTCTCGACTGATTAAGATGTTTAATTTGAAATAAAATGAGCGTTAAAGATGCGGCAAGTATTTCGTAAGCGAGAAAAATACAAATACCCTCTGTAGATATTTCTTCCATTAAAATTCGCTTCGTATTATATTTTACTGATAAACTTGTACCGTAGATAGGGTTAAATTCAATTGTGCATTGTTTTAGTACATCTAACTCGCTGTTGTAACTACTTAATTTATAATATTCTAAATAAATTATACTCGGTTGTTTCGTCTCAATTATTTTTATTATAATTAAAATTTTATACCGGGCGGGATTGAACCGGGATTACGTTTTTAGTAAATAACTCGGAATTGAGGAGATATATCTTTAAGAGTCTTCTCGAAAAATTAATACCGCTAGGGACAATTCTTCCGAGGAGAGGTGCATTTTGGCTTGCCAACTTGTTATTATTAATTTTACTCTTAAATTTAGTCTATTCGGTTTCAGAATGCGTCTTCCAAATCTTGTTCATCTTTGTTGAGATTTCGCTGCGTTTTCTGTGGACACATAAATGTTTAACATGAGCTGCGCGTAGATTTGGCGGAGGTAATGGCTGGTTCTAATCGCCATTATCATTTATATTTGAGTTTTCGTTACCCCGCTATGATTTTCATATTATCTGGGTTAGTGGACGACAAATATTCAGCCCGGGGATTGATATGGAAACGGTTTCTTCTTAATGGTCCTCAAAATTTTTTTGGAGGGCCGAGTAGTAAAAACCCTTTGTTTGGAAACTAATATTTCTTTGACGGTTAGCGGGTCAGTTTTATCACATTTGCACATTGATGTCTTATTATAAATTAGGAACTGACTTACTTGAGCCCAGGGATTGCAGTCGTATCTTCTCCTTTTTCGATATTAAGGGGAGAGGTGGCTGGCAGTGATCTATTGCTGGTTTTGGGTAATTTCTCACTCAACGTACTCGTTTAAATTAGCGAAATCGACACAAATGCGAATCTTGAGTTTTCCCCCAGAATAAATTTTGTGTGTATAGTATTTCAAACGTCTGATATTTTCGGCGGTAGTTATACCTTGACGAATTATCAGGTTTATTCACAACGACCATTGGAGCACATCTATCGGTGGATTTCTCGATCTTGGTGATAACGCCTTGCTCTACCTTTCATCAAGCTCATTTGCAACTTTATCTATCAACGCTTTCGGAATGTGTATCGAAGTATGAAGGGATAATCGCACCGCATTGTCCTTTAGCTGGATGACGTATACTTTATAATTTTTTTCTAGTCCAAAAATATCTTACTAAATTCTTGGGCTTCATTGCCAGTTTATTTTATCACACTAAGAGACGACCGTACAAACTATGGACTACTTTCTACCCTTTGCTTGATTTAAGACTGATAAAGTTTTGCTTTATATCACGAACACAATAAGGTGGCTTTTGTAATCTCCGGTACCAATATTGAAATCGGTGATGTGACCATCGTATATCAAATTGTTTTCTCGTATTTCAACTATTTATCGAAATCTCCTCGGTTGCAAGTTGATACGGTTCCAAGGAAAGCATCTACTAAATCTGGTCTGTGTGCTTTACATAAAATGCAAATCTTGCTGGGACTTTTCAATTTCATGTTCATTATCTGATCCGCATTTTTAACAACGTTGTTTTGAACTTGCTGACTTTGTCAACGCATGACTTGACTAAAGACTACTAGGCTTAGTTGAGAACTTGGAATTATTATTAAAACATTGTTTCCTCGAGCTGTGATCAGGTTTTTCGCCGGCAATTTTGTTGCCATTTGCTTCGTGGGGTTTCGCTTTCATCTCCTTCGTTTGTCACTTAACCTCTTCGCTTCGGAAAACTGCTGTTATAACTTATTCGAACGTTAGTTTATGATACGTTTCATTTCTCCTGGTGAAAATTTGTCGAATTCTTCGTGCGCTGCTAACTTATACAAGTAATTTATAAAATCGTCATTAGGTTCTCCTACCTTTCGGAAACGAGTGAAAAATCTTGCTCATTGGTACGAGACGTTTTTTTCTGGAAAAAAAATGGCTTTCAAATCGATCCAGTAGTTTGGCTACAGCATCCGTTGGTGCCATATTAAATGATAAGAACGAATCTTTGGCCTGATCCTCTATCATTTAATAAGTTTCTCTATTGTTTTGTAACTGAGACCTGAAGCTGCTCTAAAACTTCAAAGTGTTCTTTCTACCTAGGCAAATCGTCTAGTGTGGAGAAATTACATGGCTCTGGTGAACATGCTTGAAAAATTGAGGGTGGTAGAGCCGACACTCTGCCTGTCATTGTTCTTTCAGGAAGACTATTGGACGTGATCCACGACTCCTTCTGTTTTAAATATTTAGTCTACATACAATACAATTTATTTAGATGACTAAAAATTGGCAAAATATTTGCGGACGATTGGTTTTAACTTCGTGACACCATGCCATGTTTCTAGGTTCATTGAAAAGATTTAAATGACAAAGATATCCAAGTTTATTACCGCAATTATGTAAATTTGGGCTCCATGGCACATCTTACTCGCGATGTGCCTATAGAGGTCACTGCTATATATTTTTTTTATTTATGCATTTATTTATTTATTTACCAATAATTCTAATACAATTTCAAATCGATTTACAAAATAAAGTAGAACCCCACATAAGCAAAAGCTTGTAGGTAGGGATCAACAATTTTTTTATACATAATTCACGACTTCACGCACAAATTGTTCGAATTAAGAACAAAAAAGAAACGAAAAAAGAACAGACAAACAAAGATCTACATCAAGTAATTTTTTATAATTATATCATTAACTGTTACCCAAGATATAACTTTATTTATAAATCGAAAACAATTACGTTCGTTTTTGATTTCAGGTGGCAACCAATGGAACAATTTTGGCCCAAACAAGTAAAAAAGTTAGGCTAATTGAGCGAAATTAGGGCTACTTTTATTTTTTTTTAATTTTCGTGATTTGCAATGGGCGACATTTAAAAACATTCTACATAAATTAGTGGAAAATAAAAGCTAAATATATTTTAAAAGTTACGAACGAATTTACTAATTTTAAAAACAAAATTACAGGCCTATAGTTTTTTCGGAACTGAAATTAGTGAAAACACTCTATGCTTTCCATGTAGAACTAATAATAGAGTTCAATATTCGGACAGTATAAAAGATAATGAAATTGAGAATCGCAGCATTTATTGCTGCTAATACATCTATTTTACTGACCAATGATTTAGGATAAATTATCAGTGATGATCTAGGAGACGATAAATATCAAATGCAACGTACTAAATGCGCAGCGCTTATTGAAAATGTTATTGCTCCCTATTTTTAACGAGCTCTTCTCAAAGATAACGGAAGTAGTGGATTATTTGACTAATTGATGAATCATTGGTGTCGATCTTTAAGACAAGTATTTTTAACTCAATTTCTTAAGGTTTTATTTTGGGGCGAATAATTGGGCTACTTTGAAATATAGTTTGGCTGACATTCTGAAAAGTGACCGAGCAACCTGCTATCACGCGTACATTTGTATATCATTATCTCTCTCTTTGTGGGCTGAGGAGGAGTTTTGAGAAAGGGTCACTTCCTTCGCGTCCTCTTTTATCGGTTTATTCGGGATTGCGAGAGTGAAAGTTTGGATTTCTTTTGCCGTTTCAAATGTGTTTTACATGGCTTGACGTTTTAAAATAATCTTTACAGTGTTTCGTTTTGTTCTATTTGCTTTAAAAAAATACTGCAATAAAATCGGAGTAGTGTATTACATTAACGTCAAGTCAATTCAGTTTTGATGATAAGTAAATTAGTAAATTATTCAGTTTTGTTGACGTAGAATTAATTCAGTTTAATAAAAAAAACCTTTCAAGGGTGAAATTGGGTGGAACGGCTGGAACCTCGCTCTAGAGCTAACTTGATTCGAACTCTTACTTTGGACGCTGTGCATTATTTTCTCACACGTTATGGAAAGCTATTGATCACTTATTATGATTTTTAAACAACAGCAACGAAATAATATTATCGCTCTTGGTGAACTTGTTTACGTGAATTTTAATTAACGGATATTCCCCGTTGTATCACCGACTTTATTGTACCTAAAGGGACGGATTATACCTGTAGCTTGTCCAATATCATTCGCCCAGTTTGTACGATGGTATTCCGGGGGGATCTCAGAAATAGGGGAGATGAACGAGCTTCAAGGCCATCTTTTAACACCGCCAAAATGGCCGGAATCTTACTCTTCGTAGTTTAATTGGATTTTAGGTATAATGAAATCCGTGGTCATATCTCACATTTTGGATGTTTTGTTTCCGTTGTTATTTAGTGCACAAGCCCTCCATTAAGTTGGCCCGCGTGCACATTAGATCATTTTGAAAATTCTCTTAAATGTTGTCCCCATTTTGCACCATTTTTGCTTCGTTAAATTTAAATTTTGTACCAATTTCTTTAAAATTGAAAACTTCAATTAAATAACCCTGGCCAACTTAACGAAAAACGCAAAACTATATAAATCGTAAATTTTAATGTGCCATAATATTGCTCCAATTTTTCACCATTTTGCTCCATATAATTAAAATTTTTGCTCCGTAACGGAACACCCTCAATTTAATTTATGAAAATGGGGGTTTCATCTTAATAATAAAAATAAAATTCAAAAATTTGAAAAATGAATAGGCCATTATATTGCTCACATACTGCACCATTTTGCGCCGTACAATTTATTTGTTTCTAAATAACGTAAATCAATTAAATTAAAAAATTAAAATTTCGAAATTTCAAAAAATTGATAACGACATAATTTTGCTCACATTTTGAACCATTTTTCAGTTAAATTCGAATGTTTAAAAACTAACACAAAAACATAAATTAAGTAATTACTTACGTATACTGGGAGTGCGAAATTAATTAAATATAAAGAGTCGAAATTTTGAAAATTCGACTATGACGTAATATTACTCCTATTTTGCACTATTTGGCTCAGTAGTACTAAAATTAATTTAAGTAACGAAAACCAATTCAATTAAACAATAAAAAAAAGCTTACCAACCTTAAAAAAATTAAAATTTTATATTTTTAAAAAATTTGCCATGCTGTATTCTTGCTTCAATTTTGCACCATTTTGCTCCGAGAATTAAAATTTTTCTTCTTAACGAAAAACAAAAATATAGATAATAAAAATTGTGAGTGCCAACCTAATAAAAATAAAATGTAACATAAACATAATACATATTGAGATGCAGTATCTTTATATAAACTATCCTAGCTTTATAAGTGAAGTTAATTAACTTAATTTAATTAGCTAAATTATTTAATACATTATTGCAAAAATCAATCGAAAGAAAAATACTCGCGTACGATATTTCTCTTTACAATCTTTCGGAATAAAAAAATTTCTAAGTAACGAAATACTGGGCGAGTTGATTTAATAAATAATTGAAATTCTCAGATTTGATAAAAAGAAATGATTTTCATCCCGAGGGAAATTGTTTGGTCCCCAATGAGGCTCATAGTTTTCTTCCTCTTCATACAATCAACTTTACTCGTCTCTTTCGTCTTCGTAAAAATTTCTTTCTTTGTATCACCCATTGGCAGTCGCCGCAAACTAATTCAAATGTTATCGGAAGGGTCGTCGAGACAGTGCCATTTCTCTAAAAGAATGAACAAATAAATTTATAATAAAAAGTTAATCTTGTATATCAACTCTGATTTTAAAAATACATTAGTAGACTGAAAAATCTTCGAAGTAGGCACATCGTTTGCTGCTAAGTCACACTGAACACCTTTGGGTGCAATTCCATTTAAACCTTTTCCTGTTGTAAGGTAAAGAATGTGTATATAAACCATTTCTCTGGTATAGTCTACCGGCTTAGTAAGAAGATCGTCGTTGTTCTCCCATTTATTATTTGATCTGTGAGCATAGAACACATAATGACCATCTGCACCTTGGGTGTTAGTGCCATTACATCCAATTACACCTCGGAGTTGGAAAAGATGTTCGCCCAACTGATATGATTTAGAAATTGTCCCTAACTCCATTTGAATTGATGTTTTGAAATACGAATTCAGTGACAAATTTGTCATTTCAACGTATAATTGATATTTTGAAAGTTCAATTGGAAGCGATCTAACGCTCGAGCAATTTATGCACACGATTTCCGAAGAAGATGATAGCTTTTCTGAAGTGAATCTTCTAGATTGGCGATTATATTTTCTGAACAACTAACGGACACAACGGATCTTCGAATTTTTTTTTCACAGATAGGACAATGTTTGGATTGGCAAGAGTTATCGTCATCTTTGAGAAGTGAGTCCACTACAACGGCACCGGAAAATTCTCCAGAACTTTTAATTATTTTCTCTAGTGTGAAAAAGTAACAGCTTTGCTAAGAATTCTCGCTCTGTCCCTGTTAGGCTTACTATTAACCCCTTTCGCTACTACTGACTTAACAAAATTCCACAAAGGTAGATTAGATGGCTTAGTGAAATTCCTAACATTCTCACTATCGCAATATCCCACGCATAGAACTTACGAAATGCTATAGAAATGGCAGCTGCCCATAATTGAATGAGTTTAATTTTTCAATTTGACGACGTTTGAAAGGTTGGCGTTTCTTAATAAACCTACAGAAAGAGCTACTCCGTTAGCATTCCATTCTATCGTAGCCATTTCAGAGTGACCAGATAAAAGTTATTTGCCTGGTCTTTTCGGAATAGCTTGACCCCTCCAGTTTTCCAGTTCCCCCACTTATTTCTCTAGTCGGTTTGGATTGTTGTGCACAAGTCGTACAAAGCCGTTTTTCACCGAAGCCTTTTTCCGCGCCAATCAAGTAAGAGCACGGTTCTATGGCATGAACAGAAGCCTAATTTAAAAAAAAATTACAATTAAAATAAAATTTAAAAATTGTTATCAACACGTTTAAAAATTATCTTCTATTTGTGGGTTCCGTCTACTGGTGGTTAATTTCCACTATCGCAAATGACACAAGATGGTAATACGATGATTTTAAAACTGTATTGACTCTCGTAAGGAAAGTTTTTCTTTAGATTGGTTTTTCTTAACATCAGGTCGACTATGATCAAATTTCGAAGGTGTGATTTCATTTTCAGAGCCGTTTAGATTATCATTCGACAGCGCCACTAAAAATGAAATAAAAATATTAAATTCTATGCAAAAAAGAGTTGAGTCAAAAACGAGGATCTTAAAAATTTTCAACACTACGTGGCGTGTTTGTGATACGAGATTTCGAAAGCTTATCAATATTATTAAAAAGACAACGCACGTTCTGATTTTCTTCGCTTAACAAATCCTTTAGCACAAACAAGCCACCTAGTGGCCCAAGGCCATATGATGATTATGAAAACCATCTCTTTTCTATATTTATTTACCTTGAAAACCATTACAAACCTATGACTTGCATTTTGCTGTTCTCACAAAGAAAATCGTTTCCTTCCGGAAATCTCGTCGGAGCTTCGATATTTATCTATAATAATGAGCGTAAAATTTTTTAAATTCTTATTTAACTAAATAATAAAAATACAAAATTGCAAATACCTTGCTATGATGGCATTCCTTTAGGTTGACTTGATGATGATTATTTGCACTAGAAATATTTGGTGCTAAAACACTTTCTACTATTTAGTCCCAAAGATATTTGAAAAATAATAAGGGGTTAATAATTGAAGTGCGTAAGGTAGTTTGTTTGACTGCTTAATTTACGTAGAGACTTATTTTCGAGGCAGAGCTCTAGCTTCATTTTTCCATCAATTGATTTAATGTGTTTCTTTAAAAGTTCGTCAGCCCGAAGCAATGGCTTATTATCAGAAAGTAAGTATTCGGCCCTTTAGTTGCATAAAGCTATTTTCCACGTTAGTAGAACTTCCGACGAGGCTATCAGATTTAAATATGGGCACCATGCACGCATTCCAAAGAGGAAAACGTTTCATCATTTCATGATATTGCGCAGTATCTCTTACGAGTTAGTCCGTCTGGTTCGGGAAAAGTCATTTCTAATTTGCACTCTTCTAATATTTCGTTAACTCATACTTGAAAATTAAATATTTATTTTTCGTTGTGTAATTCTTGATTTGCGTTTTCGTTTTCGAAGATTTCCGCGATAAATATCTCAATGCCTCGTTAAATGTGGTTACATTAGCAGTTCGTTGCATAAGCCAATTCTTTCTCGTTTCACATAGCGTATCACCTTGGGTTATTCTACTCTGGCCTTCACTCTCGCTGAGCGCAACAGTGAAAATGGATTTCCAAAACATCTTAGATTCTTGAATATCTATACTTTGCAATAACTGACCAAAGCATCGCAAAAAAGTTCGAATCTTAGGTTTCTGTTTGTGTTAACTAGGAAAGTTCGAAATATTTTTAATTTCGTGAGTCACATCACATATCAGATAGCAATTTGGAGCTCTGACGTTGGGGTTTTTTTTGTGAGAAACGCTTCAAGTAGTCGCTAAGCGAAACGAATTCCGCAAACGCGGTTAATAAAGCCAGTGACATGTCCATTAGAACTTCTTTTGGGGAACAGGCACCTGATTTAATCCAACGACAAAGCCAATAGTTGATTGATATAGCGTCGTGACTCTCTGAGAGCATATTCGATAGAGAATACTGAGAATTAGTCCAAGTATCTTTAATAGTAATTTCATAAAGAAATATGTGGCCGCTCTTGGCTATTAATCCCCAAGGTCTGTTTAGACGCCGTACGATATTGCCAGTATCGTCAATTGCGATCTTAGAGCCCAGTGCAGAAACGTTTTTAAGAATAGCAAAATAGCGATTCCTCGCTAAATTAACAGGAAGGGGGCGTGGTTTCGGAAAATCGCGAACTTCGCGCCAAATTGGTGTGCAGAGACATCTCGATCGCAAAAATAACAGGGAAGCGTCTGTTTATTTTGCGAGATCTCTAGAGCAGTCGCTAGCCGCCTACAAGCTCGCAAAAACAATGGCGTATTGTGATATGCAAAGAGCTCGTTAAATAAATTGAGAAGTACACGCTTTTTACCTACTTTAATAAGATGAATAATACAACAGAATCTTTTAAATTATTAAAATTTGAGTTTCTAGCTCATAATCGCTTTCCCGAATTTTTTTTTGGCATATTATTATTGTCAGAGCCAAGGCCTAACCACAATCACGATTTACGAAACACTAAAATAAGCCAGCCACTCTTAGCAGCAACTTTACAGGTAAGAATAAATTATAATAGGGAATCTTATACATCACTTCTTAGGGTGTAATTCTAATGCTTGGTTTATTTATAGATCCTTATTTGCTGGTAGTGTATGCAGTGGGTTTTAACTAATGAGTTAGTAATGGCATATTGAATTGGTTCAGTGTATCAAAGATCTTTAGCTATCAACCAGCGTTTATACCAATTCATCTACCGAGAAGAAACCTTTCCTCAGGTAGACTAGGAGTTGCGATAAAAGATGTATTGGAATATTCAAGTTTATTTGGCATGCATCAAGAGCTTACCGGGCCAATTTGATGTATTACCCGAGGGGTCAGACACTTGCCATTATTTTGTACGGGATTTTGTAGAGCTTTTGGCAATTTTATCATTACATTTTGAAGTGATTTTGGGATTTCAATGTTATTTTACCATAGAGAGAGTTAAAAGATTTTGCGATTTTAGACAAAGTACGGGATTTTGGTAAATGTCCGACCCCTCGGTATTACCTTAAAAGTGTTTGTCAGTTAATTCTACACGCTTATATCATTTGTTACAATTTATACCTGGACTAGGCTATGTAAATGCCAGATAATTAAATAACAACTTATATCAAAAAGCAGGACCATTGTTTTACGTGTGATCAATATAGGATATTTCGCTAGAAATTGCTTTAGACAATTACCAATTTTTGTACACTCTTGAAATTGCTGTTTTTTATTTATTGACGTATGTTATAACTAGATTTATTTTAATTGCTATGAGCTAAGTTTTGAAATAAATATTTTCCCAAAAACCAAATGATACGGCTCATTTTCTAACAGAATTCTTTTCGGAAAATGTTGGCTTATAATAGTAATGAATCTTATTTTCATTCTTTATTTTATTGGTGTACCTCTCTTTCCTTATATCCAAATCTTTCCAAATTGCATTGTAATTCTTTCTTACAATTGCATATAAACCATTGGCAGATATTTCGGTACCATCCGCGTCCAAAATCTGACTAATTGGTCTCCAAATGGTAAAAACCTTGCCAGTAATTTTCTGGCAAGGTTTATGTTTAAAAAGCTCTAAAGCTATAAATTCCGTTTCCTAACCTACTTCTCTTTGGTCTTCCAACCATAATTTTCGACAAGTACTGTATCTTTAAATAATAACTTTATTCAAAACTAATAAAAACGACAAACACCAGCACGAAAATCAATGAGACTAATACGAACGAACTGTTAATACAACAGAGGTTTCTTTAATATTAAGGATTTGTTGTATAACATGGAATCCGTGATTCCAAAAAGATAATTTAACAGAAAACTGTTCTTTTAAAAACGCCACTGAAAATATCCAGTCTATCGTTTTTATTTCATTGCCTCACATATATGGCAATGAAATATTAGAGAGGGTAACGCCGCCGCCGCCGCCGTCGCTCCCAGCTGTAGAGCGGATTTTGGGGCAGGAAGGGAAAAGGAGGACCATGAGGGAGGATCCCCTACCGGATTTTACCAGAAGAGCCAATTTTTAAAAAACCGAGATTCGAACTCACGGTCCTCCGCTTCCAAAACTGACGCCTTTAGAATCTACGCCATCCTCTAGCTCGTACAACTCGCTTTAAAACTTCTAGTGTAAAATTGTTATAGATTGGAAGACCTAATAGTTCTTTCTATAAATCTTTTATGCTGGCCCAACTTGTTAGAGATGGGTCGCGTCACGTCACGAAAACGTCATTTACTGGGTGAGTTAGGGATATTTTTTTAAACCTAGGGCAATGTTCGAGTTAGAGAGCTTCACATCGTATGATCGTATCTGATTACCAAATATTAATTAAAAGTAAGTCAGTCGATTATTTTACTTTTCTATTATTACATAATAATTAATAATATATTTTTTGTAGAAATCCCTCTCTTATAGCACGATGAAGATAATTTAATGCCCATATTTTGACCTTGTTGGCTAAGCCTAGGTCAAAACAAATGCAGTTTATAATAGTATTAATCTAGTCTACAAGAGTACTGGAGCTGTGTGCTAACAATTTTTTATTATCCTTGGTATTGTGATAATGAACTCGACAATTTCGAAGTAAGTTAACCCTTTTATAAATCTTTATACACATAAAACGTTTTCAATAACCACGCGTGATGTTGGTAATTTTAGCCGAAAGAAGTGCGATAAAGCTAAAGCTATAAACATTGCCAGTAGAAATTTGGACCAAACAGTTAAAAAGCGATGCGTACAACGTATGACCTGAAGTAACAAATAAGTGTGCACTTATCGGAGGCCGTTCTAATATGACCGAAAGTAACAATTCAGTGTGACACTTATCGGAGTAATAGGCGATGCTTACAACGTATGAGCTGAAGTAACAAATAAGTGTGTCACTTATCGTAGTCGGTTCTAATATGACCGAAAGTGACACTTATCGGAGGCCGTTCTAATATGACCGAAAGTAACAAATAAGTGTGACACTTATCGGAGTAATAGGCGATGCTTACAACGTATGAGCTGAAGTAACAAATAAGTGTGTCACTTATCGGAGGCAGTTTTAATATGACCGAAAGAAACAAATAAGTGTGACACTTATCGGAGTAATAGGCGATGCTTACAACGTATGAGCTGAAGTAACAAATAAGTGTGACACTTATCGGAGTAATAGGCGATGCTTACAACGTATGAGCTGAAGTAACAAATAAGGGTGACACTTATCGGAGGCCATTCTAATATGACCAAAAGTAACAAATAAATGTGACACTTATCGGAGTAATACGCGATACTTACAACGTATGACCTGAAGTAACAAATAAGTGTGACACTTATCGGAGACCGTTCTAATTTGACCAAATGTAACAAATAAGTGTGACACTTATCGGAGACCGTTCTAATTTGACCAAATGTAACAAATAAGTGTGACACTTATCGGAGTAATACGCGATGCTTACAACGTATGACCTGAAGTAACAAATAAGTGGGACACTTATCGGAGTAATACGCGATGCTTACCACGTATGACCTGAATCAAAAAATAAGTGTGAAACTTATCGAAGTAATAGGCGATGCCTACAACGTATGACCTGAAGTAACAAATAAGTGTGACCCATTCTAAAATGATCAAAAGTAACAAATACGTGTGACACTTATCAGAGTAATACGCGATGCTTACAACGTATGACCTGAAGTCACAAATAAGTGTGACACTTATCGGAGTAATACGCGATGCTTACCACGTATGACCTGAAGCATCAAATAAGTGTGACACTTATCGGAGTAATACGCAATGCTTACAACGTATGACCTGAAGTAACAAATATAACGCGCATCATCCCTTTTGCCGATTGGAAATTCGTTAGTTCAAATTCAAGCTCTGAAGTATTCTTTGTGTTATGAGTATAATTGTGATTCTATACAATATGACCTATTTGATTGTTTCAATTCTTAATTTTATCTTGTAAAGTATCATTCACACAATATAAGTTTCGTTGATTCTCTTCTTTAGGCTTAACTAATTTTAAACTTAGATTTGTCCGTCATTTCGGAACCTTTTTCAACGCGATCTAGGAGGATTTATACTCGATACAAGAGCAGGCCTTAGACTACACCCTTCCCCTCCCCCATTCTCTCCTTTAAAGACATAATCAAATAATTAAATAACCTACTCTCTATGGAAATGTAGATATTATTTTATTGATTAAAACCAACTTTTAATTTAATAAAATCATCGTGTATAACTTGCCAAAAGTATACGAAATTTTTCTTCGCGGTTTGGCCGTTGGGAATACACAGCGTGGGCTTCTGGCGTTCAGAAGGTTGCGGGCTTTAATTTTAAAAACACTCTATAGTAAAAACGTTTGTACTATAGAGTGTTGTTAAATTAAATTTTAAAGAAACCAATTTAACACGGTTAAACTTGATATCATAAGTCGGGGGGGGGGGGGTGGGGGCTGGGCTTCAAAGATCGCCAATGCCTTAGGTTAGGCTGGGGCTCGCGAGCGCAGTCGCTCTCTGTTGTATATTAGAATGCCGATCTCTGCTTGATATATAACGGTTTAATTGAGAGCCGTGCAATGAAATAATATTATCGCTTTCTTGGCGAACTTGTTTTTTATCATTACCTCCGGTCATGTAATTTGTCGCTGGTGTTCTTGTACATAAAGGAAGGGTGATTGCAAAGCGAAGTGAAAAGCTCTAAAATAATGAATTCAGTGACGTTGTTGGTAACTTTTTAGAGTCCCATTCAAATATCTACGGGGCTGTGAAAAGACCCCGCACACGGTGACACGGCTCTATGGAAAATGGCCTTTAGCCCATTTTTCTGAAATTTGAATATTTTGTACTTCCAAACAACGTGACCCAAAGTGTTGCTGGGCTCAACGACCAAAACTTCTCATTTAGAGATATATGTCAAAATTCGATATTGCTTTTCTATGAGTTAGTACGCGAATTTCAACTTAAGTGATAAGTGGGGTGGCGGAGTGGTTAGCACTTTCGCCTCGCAGCAAGAGGAGCCGGGTTCTACCCCAGCTTGTGGCACTGGGTGAAAACTCGGAACAACTCCTTCTGCGTTGAGTTTGCAAGTTCTCTCC
Organism: Leiobunum rupestre; assembly: GCF_980474605.1. Classification (NCBI taxonomy): domain Eukaryota; kingdom Metazoa; phylum Arthropoda; class Arachnida; order Opiliones; family Sclerosomatidae; genus Leiobunum; species Leiobunum rupestre. Next base: position 9,601,568 of record NC_143390.1, read on the forward strand.
CCACTGGTTTAAGGGGTTTTCCCCCGAGTTCTTCGGTTTCCCCTTCCATAAAAACTTGTCGAGGTTAACGGTAATAGTTAGTGTAGGGAGCTGTTGGCTCGATCTCGTGTCATGCAGGGCTTGCCACCACCCTCCTACGCATTGTAACCCGGCCACCTGAATTAATGGCTTCAAAAGTCGCTTGATGACTTAGGCCTAAGGTGGTGCCTTGGGTATTAGCCTAGCTGATTATTATTATTATTATTATTATTATTTTTTAACTGGTAATGAAAGGTTTTTTTTGCGTATACCGTTCCGAAACGTGTGTGAGCAATAACAAGGCATTTTCGTTTTTCGAATTTTATTTTTTTTATTAAGATGAAACCCCCATTTTCATAAATTAATTTGAGGGTGTTCGGTTGCGGAGCCAAATTTTTATTAAACGGAGAAAGTGAGGCAATAAGGGAGCAATATTATGGCACATTCAAATTTACGATATATATATAGTTTTGTGTTTAAAAGTTAAGTTGGCGAAGTTTTATACTTTAAAGCAATTGGTGCAAAATTTAAATTCAACGGAGAAAAATGGGAACAAAATTATGGCATTGTCGTTTTTCCTAAATTTTGATTTTTAATTTTTAAATTATTATAACACTTAAAATTATTTGTTGAATTATTTATTTATTTTTGATTTCCATTAAAATGAAAAATTCGAATTCCATGGAGCATAATGGTGCAAAATTATGCATTTTCATTTTTTTAAATTTTTTTATTTTTATATTTATTAGGTTGGCACTCTTAATTATTATTATCTATATTTTAGTCTTTCGTTATGAAGATAAATTGGATGTCCACAGAGCAAAATGGTGCAACTTTGGGGTTATATTAAGCATTTGCCCGATTTTCAAAAAGTGTGAAATTTTATTTTTATTAGGTTGGCACGCTTAATTTTTATTATTTATTTATTAATTTGGTTTTCGTTACTTACAGTAATTTTAGTTCTATGGAGCAAAATGATGTAAAATGGGAGCCAATATATGGCATTGTCATTTTTTATAAAGTTTAATTTTTAAGTAATTTTAACACTTAGTTGAATTATTTATAAAAATTTCATTTCCACGGAGCAAAAGTGGAGCATTAATACGACATCGTAATTTTTTAAAAAATTTAAAATTTTTAGTTTGGTAAGCTTTATTTGTTTTCTAGTTTTCGTTACTTAAATTAATTCTATTTCTACGGAGAAAAAAGGTGTAAAATAGCAGTAATATTTCGTCATAGATGAAATTTTGAAATTTTGATTCTTTATGTTTAATTTATTTCGCACTCCCTGTATAGGCCTAATTAATATTTATTTAAATCATATTTTGTATTAGTTTTTAAACATTCGAATTTTTCTGTGGAAAATCGTACAAAATGTTAGCAATATTATGTCGTAATCGATTTTTTAAAATTTCGAAATTTTATTTTTATTAGTTTGACACGAACAATTTAAATTTTTTAATTCAATTGATTTCCGTTATTTAAAAAAAAATATTTGTACGGAGCAAAATGGTGCAATATGTGAGCATTATAATGATATATTAGTTTTTCGAATTTTTTAATTTTATTTATTTTTTAATTAGATGAAACTCCATTTCCATAAATTAATTTGAGGGTGTTCCGTTATGGAGCAAAATTGTAATTATATGGAGCAAAATGGGAAGAAAATTATGGTACATTCATACTCACGATTTATACAGTTTTGCGTTTTAACGTTAAGTTGGCCCAGATTATTTAATTTAAGTCTTAAACTTTAAAGCAATTGGTGCAAAATATATATGTGACGAAGCAAAACGGGGGCAAAATTTTAAGATAATTTTCAATCTGATCTGTTTGCACGCGGGCCAACTTAACGGAGCCCACAAGAACCTGTTAATAAACTTATTATAAGTAGAACTATCTACCATAAGTTTAAATGTTATAAAATTTATTGGTTTTTTAGAAATTTTTATTTTTAACTTTAAATACATTTTTCTAGACTTAAAAATATTTTCGTGTTTAATTAATTTTGCCCCATGTTAGAGCATAACTATATCAGCCACACCCAATTCAAATATTTTATTTTCGCTAGTTGAGTGGGGGTTCTGTATTTCTAGTGTTGGGCCCAAACCGATATGAAATCGGTATCGGTCACCGATATCGCGATTTTCCCGATTAATCGGTTCGCGTCTAAAATACCGATTTTACCCGATTATAAAAAAAAACCTTCCGATACCGATTTTACCCGATTTTTTTCCGATTATTTAAAACCAATTTTCTTAAAGTCCTGGTAAATGGCGCCACTAACCTTGACCATTTGAAGTTCAAACTTCAGTTGCGGCATGGAGAAATGGCGGTGGAGAGGAAGAGACGCCGTTTTCGTAGATCGAGATTTTTTTAAATCGGTAACATTAGTATTGGACCATTGATAATGAATTGTAAAATCGGTATCGGTGAAAAATCGGTATTAGTGGACTTCGGCAAAAAAATCGGTATCGGTGAAAATCGGCAAAAAATCGGTATCGGTGAAAATCGGTAAAAAATCGGGAAAATCGGTATCGGCACCGATTTGCCATATCGGTAAAAAAATCGGTATCGGTATCGGTTGAAACATGAAATCGGTATCGGTACGCAATCGGTTAAATTACGATATCGACCAACCCTAATTTCTACTCTATCATAAAAATTTAAATACACAAAATAATATATAACCAAGTCTAGAAAAATTGGTTGAGAATAAAAAAACTTCAGAAGATGATCTGCTAAGCAGATCGAAACCGAGTAAGACAAGGCTTAATGCCTTTTTAATTAAAAATTTCATATATGCAAATTTAACGAAGTTTTTTTTATTGTCAACCAATTTTAACAACGCATATAGAATTGCTATCTAATTTTATTCCTAACAAGTCTAGAAAGCTCCAAAAATGAATATTTTTTAATGAAAAATTTTGATCATTGGGCAAAAACGTATATTATAAATATTAAATTTCTTAAGAATAATAAAATTTAAAATTTTGAAATTTATAACTATGAGCTAAATTTCTTCCAATTAACTCAAAGTTAACACCTTTATCAGAAGTAGTTCTAAAAATATTATCATTAAACTACATGAACAAAATCTATTTTTAACAATTTTATTCATTTCATTACTTTCCACAAATTTGTATTTGAGACTTTATTTGGCATTAAGTGATTTCCAAGTGCGTGCCAAATTGGTCTCGCATGAGTGCGATTTTTCTGGAACGTAAATAATTTTTATATAAAAATTCAACGCTGGATATTAAATTAAAAAAAGACCATTAATAATAATAATAATAATAATAATAATCATCTAGGCTAATACCCAAGGCACCACCCTAGGCCTAAGTCATCAAGCGACTTTTGAAGCCTTAATTCAGGTGGCCGGGTAACAAGATCACAATTAAATGAATTTTACAACGTTTTTGAGTGCACCATAAAATCATTTATCGTGCACTCATACACGTGGTCTAATTCATTTGTTTTTAATCGCTGGATATTTGCAAAATTTATTTTATACTGAAAGTTTATACACCAAATTGTCAACCCATGTTAAACCTGAAGAAATAGTGTTAATTTATAATTAAATATTTATTTTATTTGGAGGTTATAAATAATAAGAGTGGTATCAAATATTAACCGCGAAGAATTTTAACAGCCAATGGTGAGTTATAGGGTTATACATTATTTATCCGAGTAAACAATGTGTTTGTATAACTCGTTACATCCGTAGATATACGTTCACTCGTGTCTGTAGAGGAAATATTTTTTCATAGCTCTAAAACGTTCTCTCTCTTTATCAGCTTTTAACGGCACCACCGGACTTTATTATACGAAACTATAAATTCACTGTTGATAGATTGTCCCTCGTATTTCCTTTAGCACAATCAGAGGTGTTTCACGTAAGGAGAGACGAACGAAATTGTCGGCTTTTGGGGTGCCATTTGGGTGAGTGATCCATCTAGCTTATTGATAATTTTTCTTTTACATTTTACCAAAATGTAACTGAAAATTAGTACTCGAAGAGATTTAAGACTTTCGAGAAAATTTAAAATTCCTAATTGTTTGAGCGTGTTCGAGATAATTTTACATCCAGTACAAAGAATTATTTCTAAAATACATGGTAAAGTAGGTCTCTGAGAAAACCTTTTGTCTACAGCAATCGAGTTTACTTTTAATATTTGCTTATATAAATCGGCGTGATACGATAACTTACTTAATTTTTGTACGAATAATTTGTACTTTAAAGAGGATTTCGGTGCCAATCAGTGAAAATTAATCGGTATTTTGATGGTAAAACCCACATCGGCTTTGGGCATTACAAACCAGAATGTAATGTTCTTTTGAAATGTTTTTATTCCGCGTCACTCCTTAAACTTATGAAATTTCTTTCGATTAAACCGTAAAAATTTAAATCATTGCTAAACCCGCAAAATATGTAATCAAAAGATTTAGAAATGCCCAGAAAAACCGCCAAATATGGGCAGAATTTGAAAATCTGCTCAAAATCGCCCAATATTTAAAAAAAAAAATGTTTCAACAATTGCAAAACACTCTATCGTAAATATAGTTGCATTTCTGATTCAACTAAATCCTAGTGATAATCATTTTGGGTGTCAAAAAATGCAGTACTGCTTGGGTTAATTGGACGAGTGAGCGAAGCATACAAGTCAACTATGATCTTGAAAAATGCTTTGTCTCTTAGTGAGTGGCGGTATTACCACAGTAATGTTTAGCCGATTCTGATGTTTTGGGTTGAAATTAAACGCAAAAAAATTAAGTTTCTAGTGATTATGGTTTTTAAGCAAAAACTTTAAAGAAACAACCGATATATTTTCTACTGATCTTAATTAATACGTTTCTGTTGTTTTTCAGGTGAATTACGTTTAATGATATTTCTAATATGAAACTGGACCAAATAACATCAAAAATGAAGCTACCTATTTGCTTGTTTTTGGCATTAAATGCTTTGTATATAGCATCCGTCGTTAGCCTAGATCCAATTATCCCAGATGTCTTAACACCGGTACGTCGTTTTATTTATTATCGAATTTCTGGCATACTTCGCTAATTTAAAAAAATACAATGATTTGAAACGTCACTGCCAATTCTCGGCTTACATTTTTTGTCTGCCCATTGAAATCGGATCTTGCAAATCAACGTTTACCAAGTTAGAAAAACGTTTGGTCTGGAGCAAATTGTTTAGACTAAAAGGTCGTCTCCAGTTTCAAACCGGGTTCCAGGCAGATATTGATTAAGGCGTTTCTACTTCTGTAGTACCAATAATGTTTTCAGACGTCATATCAAATCACTAACTTATTTACGTGAGGCTACTCTTATATGGCGCTGATCGCTATATAAACAAAACATTTTATAGAAAATGTGACGCTTATTAACCTTAGTATTAATATTTCTATTGTATTTCATTTCAGATCGAAGATAATTTAAAATTAAAATTTGAAACTCAGAAACTTTCTGAATCAATATTGATCGAGCTGAACGCGGACAGGCATGGCAGTTTGAAAGGCCAAATTGACGCGATGCCGGACAGTTCTCTAAAAAAGATACAAATGGAGCTGATCGACAAATACGGTGGTGTGGCGAAGGTGCGAGGGAAAGTGGATGCTCTTAAGCGGATGACCACCGCGGAAATGAAAGACGCTCTGTGGAAGTACGTCACCGGGAACTTGAGAGACCTGGACACCATTGCGGTCATGCACTCCAAGAAAGGGGGCTTTGTGGTCGTGGCCGGTAATATTCAGACGCTTGACGTTCCGGATTTGGAGAATCGAAACTTGTGGGCTGATGGCTTTTTTCACGAGGACTATGGAAAGCATGATTTTCAGTACAAAGCGAAGTACAAGGACTTCGGATTGCGTAGTTCGGATTTTGACCCCATTTCAAGAGCCATAAAGAATAACAAGGTAATTATCTTTTTCTCGGTTGAATTTCGTCCGCTACGAGACGCTACGTGGAGTGGTTTTCTTTCATTGCACGTGCTGTAAACGAAAATATTTATAAATATAATTATATATATTTTATACTTAAAAGTAATTGTTGCTCGCTATTCGAGGAAAAGTGCATTATTGTGTGTATTACTTCGCGTAAACGCAAAAAAATGTCTAATTATCCACAGTCCGAGGATATTTACTTATAAATTATATTAATAGTAATATTTTCGACTAGCCCTATTATTCAAAAACGTTTTTCGAAAAAAGCAGTGGAAATCCGTGAATGTACCCGTTTGAAGCGAACAGCATTATCATATTTATTATACAGGTTCTTTCAAATTAATCGATACATGCTTTTTCTGCAAAAACTATAATAGGTAGAGTTTTAAAATTTTCAGGGTGTACGTATGACGCAGGGAACATTCTAATTTATAATTTTCAGGAACATATCTTCATGTTTTTTTAAAATGAATTTTTTGAGCTGTAGGTAATAGACTTCAATCATCAATGAGAAAGTTGTGGAGCATACTTAAAAAAGTACAAATAAAGTTTGTTAGGTTGCAAAAGACTGATTTTTCATAATGATATGAGGGAATGCAATGGTGTTTTCGGCAGGGTTGGAAAAAATCCCGATTTTTTTTTTAAATGTTCAGACCAGTGGATTAATTTGGTTATATCCGGCTAATGTCGGTTTTATCCGTATTTTTTAATATTAGGCCAGTTTTGAGATTCCGCTTAAATATTATTGAAATATCTAAACTCTTGCTCTTTATATATTAGCGACCAAAACAGTCTCTTTGATATCACATCACGGACTACTGTTTTCATTTCCCGATGGACGATTTGTTTATAAAAGTCAGCAATAAAAATCCGGAGGTAGACGGACTTCACCCTTTTTTTGCTCATCAGTCCTAGGAACAATTTTCGGTTTTACTAGGGTTTATAATAAATGGCAACCTAGCTTGCTTATAGCATCTCATGTTCTCCAAATCCGAGTAAACGCAGAAATCCTTCAACAGACTGATGAGCCTGAAAAGGGCGAAAACAGTCTACGCTTTTGAGATTTGAAAAAATCTGGATTTTTAGTTGAATTCTTTTAAGTGGCTTTATTCTTATAATCCGGATTGTATAGTTATCGGCCCGGTTTTCGAGCAATGTAAGACAACACAAATCAAATCAAAGTTTATTGGTAGCAACATGAGTTATAAATTAGAAGTGCTGGTTGGGCTAAGTCTTCTTTGTGACTTGTGAACCCGGCAATTGTATTAAATATTTAATTTCCGAGTGCTGAGGGTTACGGTTAACGTCTCAACGTCGAAATTGCAAGGTTTCTACCAAATGTTCACGGTATACGTCTTTTAATCAATTTGCGGTAGTACCAGGCGGGATTGGAACCCGAGCCCACCTGCGTAGCCGGTGAGTGTTCTATACCACAAAACCACCGACGCTTACTACAGTACTCAGTTAATAAGTTATTTAACTGTAACGAACGTGAATGTTACGTAACGCGTTATTATTAAATATTTTGAATATTAAAATTTGCAATAGTATCGAGGGGGTTTCTATAATAATAATAATCCGGTAGGCTAATACCCAAGGCACCACCTTAGTCCCAAGTCATCTAGCGACTTATAATGCCTTTAAACAGGTGGCCGGGTTACAATCTCGAGCCCTTCCGCATGACAGGCGAGCGTTCTACCACAGAACCACCGACGCTTACTTCATTGTGCAGTTATTTACTTATTTAGTTTTAACAAACGTGAATAATACGTAACGCGTTTTCGAAGCATAATAAAGTTAATTGCTCTCGTAATATTTCTATTAAATATTGGGAATATTAAAATTTGCAATAGTATCGAGTGGGTTTTGATCTAGTAGATCTGAAACGAAAATAAAACCCCGCCGGTTTTAGTTGATGTTTGTTTTTTTGTTTTGATTGAATGTAAAGTTCAATATTTGGTACATTTGCGTTATGCTTATAATGTGTTTTCTTACAGTGCCCGAAAAAGTTAAGCCTCCTATGACCACCTTGTTCATTTTCTTTATGAAAATTCTATCTTTTGCGACGGAACCAACTTTATTTGTATTACTTTCTTATAATTGGTTTTCGTCTATTACCTAAAGGTCAAAATATAAATTTTTGACAAACCTGAAAATTCTTTATCGATTTTTCTGAAATTAAATATTATAATGTTTCTTACGTCGTACGTATACCCTTTCAAAACTCTACCTATTATAGTTTTTGAGAAAAATCTTGTATCCATCAATTTGTTTGAAAACTTAAACCCGTTTTTGGTATTTTATTTTACAGAATTTAGATCTCAGTGACAGAAGTGTTTTTATCGCAATCCCCAAGATTGATCCATATATTGTGAGCCTCGAAGATAGTAATATTATCAATTCTCTTCCCGAAAAAATTATAAATGCTGAAAACGAAGTGGTCAGATTGACGAAAAAATCAACTAGTGCCGGTGGACTGAGCCCGAAAGAAATGAACCAGCTGGACAACCATCAGAAGCATATTGATAAATGGGAGTACGAGTTAAACCGGGCAAGATCCAATCTGAATAGATTGACCCACGCCGAAATGCAGCTGCACAATTTGAAAGATCAAAAGAGCGTGGTAAGCCTAGTTTCATTTCATCCTGAGTTGCCCTAACGCTAAGGCATTTCTGTAAATTTACAACTATCTTAAATAACGGCCTATCACAAATTACGTAACACATTAACGGTTGGAAAAATATTCTTACAAGCGTTAATAAATATTGCAGTGAAAATGGTATTATATAGCGGTTAGTTTTCTAGAGATGTAATAGACCAAAATTTCCTTAATATTTGAATGGAAATTAATAATTTTACTTTGAAGTTAGCGACACATTATAATTGTGAAGATTATTGGTGACGTTATTTAGAGGTGGGGTCTGTCCATTTCTTACAAGTGGAGGGCGAAGCGAAGTGTCATGTTTTGCGTTACGTAATTTGTTAAGGGCCCTAGGCATTTCTTTTATTTTAATCGCAAAATTCATTGAAATTATAAAGCTCAAATTGAAATTAGAGCCCTGTAAATCATCGACTAAAAAATTGAATATTTATGCGGTTGACAGTTTTTAAATGCGCTCGAGTACACATCACTACTCAAAGAGTTAATAGAATTGCCCCAAACTCGATCCTTTGTCTTAAAGACATAGTGCTCTTTGAGAGTCTAAATATGCAAATTACAATTGATTAGTTTCGATTAAAATATAATGTAATTAAGCAATAGAAAACCATAACCTAGTCGGTAAAATGGAAAGCAGCAGTATCCTTGGATTTTGATGTTCTAAATTTAAATTTTTAGACATGTTAGTAGGCCATGATAATAATTCCTTTAAATTTAGTTGGTATCAAAAACCTACCGATGCAAAAACATTTCTATCTTTCCATAACCACAAAATAAAAACAAGAATTGGAAAATCGTTTAAAAATGAAGTAGAAACAATTCCAGACAAACCGGTAGAGATTAAAATTAAATTAACGAAACAATTTTTAAACAGTGGGTATCAGAAAAATCTAATAGGTTACAAATATAGTTATAAATGAAAAACAAAAACCTAAAATTGAAAATGTCATAGCGTTACCATACAAAGAGGACATAAGTGAAAATACGAGTACACTGACAATTGTGAGAGAAAAACGTTTTGTTAAAATTACAGAAAATTTCTTTTCACAGAACATGTGTAGTAAATTTTACAAACGTTTTGTTTTTTCTGCAGAGCAACATCTGTTAAAATTACCAATGCGAAGTTGTAACTTTTACAACAACTTCGTTTATTGTACAGATTTGATTCTGTAAAAATTACAGAAAAAAGATGTAAATATTACCACACCTTTGTTTATCTAAACAAGTTGGCAAGCCAAAATATACCTCTCCTCAGAAGAATTGTCCCTAGTGCTATTAATTTCTTGAGATAACCCTTAAAGATATATCTCCGCAATTTAGAGTTACTTGTTAAAAATGTTATCCCAGTTCTATCCCGCCCGGTATAAAATTTTAATTATAATTAAAATAATTGAGACGAAACAACCAATTTTAATTTATTCAGAATATCATAAGTTAAGTAGTTACAACAGTGAGTTAGACGTACTATAACAATGCACAATTGAATTTAACCCTATTTACGGTACAAGTTTGTCAGTTGAATATAATACAAAGCAAATTTTAATGAAAGATATATCTACAGAGGGTATTATAACGACCGTTCGCTTTTTGGTTTATAATTTTAACGGAATCGGGCTGATTTTAATTAAACGATAGTTTATCGAAATTTTGTTAAAAGAATATTCCCTAGGGCCGCGCGATAAATTTACGAGAATTATTTCCCGTCGCCGTTATATCGACAATTTAGTTGATTCGGGATTGCCAAAAATTTAATGTTGTGGGCGAGTGATTAGAAAATCAAATGGCAACCAGAATTATGCAAAATTATAAATGTTTATTTTTATTCAGAACAGTTTATGGAACGTTCTAGATTTAACTTTCATCAATAACCCAACAATATATATCCCTCCTACGTAAATGTACAGAACTGGTACTCAAGTGTCTAAGACTAGATTTGTCTTCGTTCATCGTGATTGAAAAATAAACCAAAACATACTTACACTTAAGTAAATATCATAAATTATACTGAGTAATTTTAACTAAATTCAAACTACCTTACTATAAACTCTTGTCTTAATTAACAGCTGAGAGCTGTTCGCTACTAATGTCTTCCAATCTACTTAATTAGCCTCACAGGTTGAGTTGATAATTTCAAGGGTATAATTAGGTTATTCCAATTCAAAAAATAAAAACAATCACAAAATGATACTAAGACGAATACCGTGTACAACTGGTGGAAACCCTGCCATTGGACGTTGAGAGGTAGCATTACACTCAGCACTCGGTCCGTTCCAAAGTCTTTAAGAAGAAGTTGGAGAGAAAACGCCCATACAAACACAACAGACTCAACATCCACAACCATCATAACACAAACTCAACACTCACAACCGTCATAACACAAACTCAACACCCACAACAGTCACAACACAAACTCAACATTCACGACCTACAACATAACAACAACGAAATATCCGGTGAGCGTTGACGAAAAAAGACCAACCAAACCCAAATCAATCCGTTAACGCTCACCGTCACACGGTGGTTTTGCCAATCCTTCGAGAAACTGCGTACGCAGTGATTACACTTTGCACCGAAAATGCGAACGCGTTCGCAGGCCTGACAGACAGACCCACAAACCCACAGACCCACAGACAGACACGGTGGTTGTATAACCCCTCCTAGGGGAGAGGTAAAAATTAACTAAGGTAAAAATTACAAAAAAAATGGTAAATATTACAACAACTTTGTCCAAAAGCTTTGCTTCTATAAAATTTACAGAAAAGGTGTAAAGGTTGAAGAAATGCAACAGTATAAATAACATAGAAATTGTAAATGTTACAAAACTTTTTTTATTGTAAACACTGAATCTGTGTTAATTACAGTAAACAAGTTGTTAATTGTACAGTATTTAAATATATAAAAGTAAACTAATTTATTTCACAGACATGGTACAGCTATATAGAATTAAAACCGCTTAAGTTAACAAAATTTACTAAAAATAATTCACAATTTTTACTGTGGTTAAATTACAATGCTGCCCACATTTCAACAAAATGTAACTTTTCTGGCCATTTAAAATTTAGTAGTTCATATAACATTACTCAAATTCTACCAGTTTAATAGTCTTCAATCTTGATTTTAATAAATACTGCCAAAATGTTTTATAATTGAAACTCTTCAATGTCTTCTTTGAGTGTACTGCAGCTAAACAATAAAATAATTTTAATAAATGAACCTTAAAGGGAATACAGGGCTCCCACCAAAATTTAAAAAAAAAATTGGGAAATAGGGGATTTTTCTGGCTAGAAATAGGGTGAAATGGGAACCAAATATTTTAAAGTAGGAACCAAATAGGGACCATTTTAATAAACAAAAATAAGATCTTTATTTAAACTTTTAAAAGCAGCAAATTTTTAAAACTGACTTAGTTTTAATTTAAAAAAATGTTTTATCACAAAAATTAAGTACTTAGTTTTAATTTCTAAAAAAACTTTTATCAATCCCAAAAATGACAATAAATTTTTTGTAATAATTCTATCACCTTAAATCGGGTTTTTTTTTTCGCTTTTCTACGAAATATTTTAAGCCGATGGTACTTTTCACCAAATGTACTAGAAATAGGGTGATTTAGTGACCAAAACCCCATTTTATGGTGGTTTAGGGACCTCGAAAAAAAGTAGGGGCTTTTAGGCATTTTAGGGACCTGGTGGGAGCCCTGGGAATAGAACCTCCAACGCGTTCTTTATGGAAGACCCCATCAATTTCCTTTATTCCCTTCACAATCAGCGATTATCAGCGCCGCATGTATGAAAAGCCACGGGAGGCAGCGGACAATATTGGAACCCTCGGAGGGCGACAGAAATACCAGAGGTTATATTCCCTTTAAACACTAGGGTTTAAGGCGGGTTTTTTTGTCTTCCAACAGCTATGAATAAATGCAATTGCAAAAAATAGAGAAAAGATTTAAATGACTATTAAATTGCCAAATAAAAAAAATCCTAATTATTTTTTTGTAAATGGTGCCTCACTGCCTTACACAATAGGTGATCACAGACTAATAAAGAACTATATTTAAAGGCAACTTCCCTTAAATTGCAGGCTATAAACACTGAAGCTTATAGTTGCGTTGGTTAAAAAAAGTGGTTAAATATGTTGTGGTTTCAATATTGGGATTCTGGGTTAAAATTTGCATATATCAAGGTTATCACATAGAAGAAAGCTTCAATGAAAATTTTCCATCTCCTTTTAACGTTTTCAGAATTCAATGTAAGGGAAGTTGCCATTAAATAGAGTTGAAAATAGGCATTGTTAGTCTGTGCTCACCCATTGACTATGGTAAGAAATGAAAAATTTCCATTTAGACCACTTTTTCAAATTTGAGTTTTAAATAAATGATAATATATGGTGCAGAGTATCAAATTTTAATCTCAAATTTCAAAAAGTTGTCTAAATGAAACCTTTCCATCTCCTACCATAATCAATGGGTGAACACAGATTAAAAGTGCTTAATTTCAAATATATTTAATAACAACTTCCTTTTCATTTAATTCTGGAAACAATGAATCCGCACGTTCAACACAATAACTTTAATGCAAACCTTTCACGAAAAATATGTTACCACTTTATTTTTTAACATACACAACTAGTCAGACTTGGAGAAGGTTGTTTTTAATGAGGGTTCAATCGAGGGGTTATTCACTGTTGCAAAATTTTGTACACCTGATTTCAGATTTCACGTGATTTCACTTTTGATTTAAAGTTATGAAAGCTACTGATTTGAAGTGATTTCACTGCTGATTTGTACACCTGATTTAAAAAGTGGTGAACCCCTAAGCTTGAGCTTTGTTGAGATTTTAATACTCTGCACCCTATATCACTTATTTAAAAGCTCAAACAATTTTGTTTTTTCAAATGTGATTGAACCCTCACTAAAAACAACCTTCCCCAAGTCTGAATCGCTGCGTAGTTTAAAATGAAAATGGTGAAATTGTTTTTGAGTTCAATAATCCTGCTTCGGTGTGAAAAATTTGCATAAATTAACGGTTATGCGATGAACAATCTTTAGTGTTTTCAGAATTAAACGTAATGGAAATTGCCTTTAAAGGGAATATAACCTGCAAAGTAATCTTTATGGAAGACCTCTTCAATATTTAAAATTTCCTTGTACAGTGGCGCCAAACATTTTTAAAGCCAAAGGCAAGAGCGGCCAGAGCTGCAAACGTTGGTGTTCCACACCAAATACCTGAGGTTATATTCCCTTTAAATATATTTAAAAATAATCATTATCAGTCTGTGTTCACTTATTGATTATGGTAGGAGATGGGAAATTTTCATTTAGGTAGTTTTTTTAAATTTGAGTTTGAAATTTTGATACCCTATACCATTTATTTAAAAGCTCAAGAATTTTTTTTTCAAATGTGATTGAACCCTCACTAAAAACAACTGTCCCCAAGTCTGACAGGCCGTGTAGGTTAAAAATGAAGTGGCTAAATATTTTTGGCTTCAATAGTTATATTTCTGGGTAAAAATTTGCATTTATTAAAAGGTATCGTGTTGAACGGAGCATCAGTGTTTTGAGAATTAAATGTAAGGGAAGTTGCTTTTAAATATAGTTGAAAATAGGCATTGTTAGACTGTGTTCAACAATTGGTTATGGTAAAAAATGGAAAAATTTCATTTAGAAAGGCGTTCAACGTGCCCGGCGATTGTCGCAACATAATCATTCTTCCTAAATATAAATAAATACATTCTTGATATAATTCTGAAAACACTGAAGCTCACCAGGATACCTTTAATCAATGAAAATTTTTCATCCAGTAATACAATTATTAAACCAAAAATTTTTTAACACTTTATTTTTAACCTACAGAGCCTGTCAGACTTGGGGAAAGTTGTTTTAATGAGGCTTGAGCTTTTAAATAAATGGTATAGGTTGCAGGGTATCAAAATATCAAATTAAAATTTGAAAAAACTACCTAAATGAAAATTTTTCATCCCCTACCATAATCAAGGAGTGAATACAGATCAACAATGCCTATTTTCAACTATATTTAAAAGCAACTTGAAAACACTGAACCTCTGTTCAACACGATTACTTTAATTCATGCAAATTTTTCACTCAGAAATAAAACTATTTAATCCAAAATTATTTAACCACCCTTATTATTGCTCTAATTATAGTTAGTCAGTATTGGGTAAGGTTGTTTGTAAGTGAGGGTGAAAATACTATTAAGGTTGGTTTTCACTAGGGCAAAAACGCCACAACGGTGAGAGTCGACGCAAAAATATTGCATTAGGCCTAACGGGAATTTTTCGCGTCGACGTTCACCGTCGTGGCGTTTTTGCCCTAATGAAAACCAGCCTTTAGGTGTGCTATTTTTTTAAACTTTTCCCGTATTTAGTTAAGCCTAGGCCATTTGTTTATATGAAAAATACAATGCATATATTTACTCAACTTTAATGACTTCATTATTTACTTAAGTATTACTTACTTAATTATGAAATTCTACTTACTTATTGGTTGTGAAGATAATTTTATCTGCATGGCAATTTCTGGCAAAGTCCGATATTATGAGTGAACCACGACCTAACCCAAGGTTCGTAAAAGAAAAAGGCACTATAAGGTTGGCTCTTGTAAAAGTGGCGGGAAGGGAGATATCTACAGCTGTGCGGAAAGGGGAAAGATAGTCCTGTATTCCCCTTTTAACTGGAGGGAAAATCTAAACAAGACGCCGCGTGAAATTAGAGCAACTATAGCAACTGCGCAGGCGTAAAGGTATAAAAAGAAATTCCTTTTGCTGAGCTTCCAGATTATAGTTATATCAGCCCAAGTTGGCTATATTCTAGTAAAACAGTGAATTTTAATTAACATACATTGTGTTTTATATTAATGTCGCTATTTTAAGAATTAATTTTATGGTATTAAGATTTTATTTAACATGCTAATCTTGAAAAGTGATATTAAAATATAATGAAATAATGAAACTACAATTTTTATTTACTTTATTGGGCGGTATTTATTAGTAATGCGGGGCGATTGAGGCCTATAAATTAGTTTTCTTTACTAACCACATGGCCGAGCCGACAATGATTTATATTTAATATAATATTAATATTATAATATCTAGTGGGATGGGTAGCTAAAAAATCCCACGAAAAATACCCCGATTTACATTTGAAATCAAATCGCAACGACCATGATTATATTGTACCTACATGGGTTGAATACCTCAGTTATCATGGTATAATAGTTCCTTCCGAGGAATTTTTAAAGGATACGAAATTTATAGAATTAGAGTTTTCAAAATACCATAAAGGAAAAACTTCTAAAGATATTGCTCTAAGCAAAGAAAGGGGAGTTACAAATATTTTAACAAATGTAATTTCTGACCAACTTTTAAATTTCCCGCGAGACATTACATATACTTACGTCAAAATGAGAACTATTATAAGAATGAATTATTTAAATTCCAAATTTAATACCGACGCTCAAAACAGAAGGCAAGCGAAAAAAATAACAAAATACATCCAAAACAAAAATCAAAAAGAACCTCAAATTTAATATTTTACAATATATACTAAATGTTTTTAAAATTATGCTTTAGCTTTTGTTTTTTGTTTAAATCTGACATTAAAATCGAAAGTTTTGCCTCATTTTGGTATTTGTTTTCTATTTTAATATTTAAAAATACAAATAAAATTTCTTAATTGACAATCGCATTTATGGAAATAAAAATACTTTATAAATAATAAAGTTATTTTATTTTATTAATTATACAGTTTTATACTATTATTATTAAACCTATCTTGATGAAAACGGCAAAAATAATAGTGTCATTGCCATTTAGTGCTTTTCCTATAAGAACCGCTTATATTGAAGGACAGACTCTAATAAGAACAGACGTAGCCACCCCGAAAATAGCTCTTTTGAAAATCTGACCAGTGACGTCACTGGTCAGAGAGAAATATACCTCTCTCTATTCGTTTCGACTTTCTCTCAAAAAACGAGTTCCAGAGATGCGCCCCCGTTGGACCTAACCGTTACTTTTTGAAAACCGCTGTCCATAGAGATAGAAAAGAAATAGAGGGAAGATTGAAGCGTTAAGGCACCCCTGTTTTTGACCGGGAAAATTCATCCCCCCACCCCCACGCATGTATGAAAACGGAGATGGGCAGAATTTGCAACGCCATCTATCCTTCCTTTGTTTACATCAAATGACAGTTGATTTTCCAAAAGGCGTAATATATTTCATTTCACCGCGCGTCGATGGCGCCACGAAATCTGCCCATCTCATGGCTTCCTACATTGGAGAAAAGGGGGTCGGCACTCGCGGTCAACTTCGCCAGATACAATAGTGCCTCTATTTCTTTTCTATCTCTATGCCGCTGTCAGCTATCTCAACAAGAGGGCAAGACATAGGTTATTTGGTATTAATAAATAACACAGGCGCTCCTTAAACGACCCTTTAGATGCAACATAGATGTTCCATGTTCAACAGATGTCCTATGGACATATAGAGTACGGATTAGACCATTTATAGTACACGTTGAACATCTGTATTGCATTTGTAAATATGTAAATAGCATTAAGTCATACAGTGCCGTAACTAGCTTTTCTTGGGCCCTGTGCAAAGTTCAAGTTTAGGCCCCTTATTTTTGAATAAATTACTTAGACAATCACAGAACGAATTGTTCAGCGAAAAAAATTGAGATCTGAGGTTTTATAGTACAAGTTTGTGGGCGTGATGTTTGACGGTGAGAATAATGGTGATTCTATGCATACACATTTTAAATTGTAATGTAAATTTTAACTGAGCTCCAGGTCATTTGGCGTCTCTAAATTCAAATTATAGACGGTAATATTTATATTTACTAATTTCATTGCCCTCTTTGGATATTTAGTAAGTAATTGACGCGAAGCGAGCGAGGTGTTTTGCTTAAATAATACGAATAATTTATTTTCAAGGGTCACACCAATGAGGTAGAATATGAACTAGAGGTACAATCAAATCTGGGATTCGCGGGACACGTTCTATTTGAGTAGGCGAATTAGGCTTAAGTTTCAACTTCATCTAATCGTGTTGGCGCCATCGGTTTCTGTAAGCAGACATTTTTGCAAAATATATTAAGGGTAAGTTTTCCAATAAGACGATAGATGGCACCAACACGATTTGATTAAGTTCATTTACTAGGCCTAACTCTCCAACTCAACAAATACTCTCCCGCGAAACGGCAGGTCCTGGAAAGCGGATTTGGATCTCTATTTATTCTACCTCATTGGGCCACACCGATGTTTACGAAAATCTGTGTAAAAATTCAGTAATTCCTCTTGAGTATTTTCGCACTTTTTCAGAACTACTTCCAAAGGGAAACCCGAGGAGCAGATCACTTCCTTGATTATTAGGACACCCTCACATGACTAAATCATGATTAAATATAGCTAAAATCAAATATTTAACTTAGACTGTACAAAAAATAAAAATTATTAATACATTATTAAATTTTAAATCATGATTATTAGAACACCCTGCAACAGAAAGACCTGCATCTCCGGAAACCTCTAAAATTCAAACGACAGCGTTAAACTTTAATAGCCGAAGTCAGTTCGGTTAATTTAGTTTGCTTAAAATTCATTGAAAATTTTAGCATATGAAATATCTAAGATGGCCATCACCCACGTAGAAATTGAATTTCACAGTTTTAGTTATGAATGCGTTAAGGGTTCTAGGCAAATTTTCAATTATTTCACTAGATCAAATATAATTTTATTCTCGGAAATCGGGGCCTAGGCATAGTATCGTACCTACAGTTTTTGGGCACTCTCTCCTCACCTTTTTTATACCTGAAATGATAAGGGTCCCCTATCTTCAAGGGCCGTGCAAAGCACAAAAGCATTAACGACCAAAATCAAAATATGGAGAAAACCCGCGAAATACAAACCTTAAGATACCCCAACTTACTTCTTTCAAGTTTATATAGTACACTTGGATTTTTCAACTCCAATTATATTCTGGTACTTAACAATTTACAGGCCAAACTATATTTCAGAAATATCTTTAAAAAAATGCTTTTTACCACGTATATGTTGGACTATGTCTTAATTTAACTTTTAAAGAAAATAAACACATTAATGCGTTTTTTTGTTTGAAAATAATGCAAAAACCTAAAATAATGCGTTTTGCAACAAGTCATTTCTCTAAGAACAAAAATTTTAAATTTGAAAATTAGTTCAAAATTGAATTTAACGTATAAAATAAGGTGAAATAAAACCAAAATCTGTAAATCGAAAATTTGGTCGTTAATGCTTTTGTGCTTTGCACGGCAGCGCTGTGCAGTCGATATACCACTGCCTAGGCCCTGTCCTAACAAATCAATTGGATATCCGGGCACCGGTAGTTAACAAAACAATAAAACATACGACGATCAAGGGAAGTTTAATGGAATCGAAGGAAATAATCAAGGGCTTAATTTCCAACAACGTTTCGAACATTGCTCGCTTTCTCTTATGGGTCTAGAAATTTGGCGCGACCTCGTGTATTCTTGCTAAAATTGTAAGGGGTCTTCCATAAATAACGCGTTGAGGTTACATTCCCTTTCAAATATTTGACAATGTTTGAATTTTCAATTTGGTCTAAAAACATTTAGCTAAGTGGTCGAGTTTATTTTCAGTGACGGCTTAATTTGTCATTTGAAAGGCAGCCAATGAAATTCAACTAGCATTTTATTTCTAAGAATAATAAAAATGAGGGACCTACTTATTTCCAAATAATCTCGGCGCCACCTCAGCTTCGAACAAAAAAATTACATATTTATTTTTAACCTCGTTTATGGGCCCCCCTTGGCTTCTGGGCCCTGTGCGGCCGCACGTGTCGCACCTGCCTAGTTACGGCACTGAAGTCATACATTAGGAACATAAGACATATGAAGGCATTTTATGTGTTCAACCGTTGTTTTTAGGCGCCCTTTAGATGTCATAAATATTTGCAGTGTAGGACATGTATATTGGTCATAACTAAAAGGAAAATATATATTCGCCATTTCATCATATCTAACTTGTAAATAATACAAGAAATATTTGGCCCAGAATGCCCCCCAAATGACAACCCTGGCGACGCCACTGCCCCCTTAACGAAATCTTTCTGGCTACGGGCCTGGAAATATACTGTTAACAGTTCCAAAATTAATTATCTATGATATTTTCCAAAGAAAGTCGTGTATCACATATGATGAAAATAATTCTATAATTTATAACTATTAAAATTAACGGTGAAAATATTTGAAATCGACTGTTATACAATAAAATATATTTTATTGTGAAAAAGTCGATTTCAAATATTTTCACCGTTATTATACATAAGCTAAAACGCCTTCTAGAAAAATTATTAAGATTAATACAAATGAAACCCTTGGTAAAATTTACAAATGTATGTTGCATTTCTGCCTAACCAACTTTTCAGTTATTACTTATTTACAGGAATACTCTGTAAAATTTCAGCATTGTCAGATACTGTAGAAATCCTCTGTAGAAACTACAGAACTTCAATAATTTTAGCTATTAAGAGTAAAAAAAAACAAACCCCTTTGTAAAATTTACAAACGTAAGTTGCATTTCTGCCTAACCGCTTTTCTGTTTTTACTAATTTACAGAAATATTCTGTGAAAACTCAGCACAGTTAGAAACTGTAAACATTTTCTGTAAAAACTACAGATTTTTCTCTCAGTGATATAGACAAAGAAATATAAGGTTAAATTAGTTCATAAAACCGCTAAAACTCTAAAATCAGAAGTAATTAAAAATAAACCTATATTAAGTGTAATATACAGATTATTTAAGCGACGTCTCGCACAAATCATGAGGCGTGTTCTTTGGGTAACAAGGAGTGAAAAAGATCCAAGAAATATTTTCCTAAATTGAACCGTATCCGAATAATTGGCCGTTTCAAAATCGGCTTCCAAATGTCGAAAAACGCGCAAATGTGCAGTTTCTATTATTTCTTGGACCCAATTGTTTCCTTTCACTAAGCATTGGTGTCTTATCCTTTTCGATAAAAAAACAAAACTAGTATCAAAAGTGCGTTATTAAAATGAAAGAAGTAAGCTACGTTTCTAAGTGACTACGCCTATTAAAAAAAAGGGAAATTTTGAAATTCCTTTTTTATATTCTTCTACTGCCATAGGTAAGTTTAAAATTAACACATACTGAGGTGTTTTGGAACGTATCTAGCTCATCTCCGTGTTTTTTTTCTAATGCTAGAACACTGAATGTAGTTGGCTTGTGTAATTAATAGTGTCAATAAATAGTCACCCACAAAAAAATTAGTATACAGATTTAGTCTACAACACATGTTCTAATATTTATTTTTACTGACAGTAATTACAATTAAGGAACGATTAGTACTTGTTAAACCAAAACTTGCCTTTCGACCTTTGAGTGTGGGTGATAATAAAACCATAGTCCTGACTAGGTAGATAGCCCCCCTCTCATCTGTTTAACAAGTAACGTTTGGTATCCCTAATCTCCTTTTAAAACAAGCTCTAAAAAGAAATAGGTATAAAGTAAACCTTAAGTTTAACTTTTAAAATTCCAAATTAAGTAATTCTCCAGTTAAGGCCTAGTTTAAAGGTCCTTCCTATTATAGTCTAACCACTATCACATTACGCCCCGGCCACCCTGACGCCAGCGAAATAAAGAGAAAGTCAACACTAACCCTCCCTCGCCTGGATCAAAACTAGCCGTAGCTAAATTAAACCAAATGCATATTAAGTCTCTGCCATATTGACATGGTTAAAAGAATTCACCACTCTTGATTGTTTTAATGACGGCCTTATGTTAAGAGCCCCAAAAAGCGGAGAAACCCGAAGATCACCGAAATTCAAAACACCAAAAGGAAACCCCCAAATAATACGAAACATTACGTATCGAAATTTATATTTTGCACTCATCATTGCCAATAATTTTTAAGTTTTTTAACAAGTAATATTATTTCTAGCCCCTTTTGGATTAAAGCGTATATTTGACCATTAACAAACCAAGAGCCAATCTAGATACCAGAATAAGTGTTCCCAGTTTTATATATTCTAGTTGTAACGTGAAATTCTGGTTTATTTCAAAATTTTCGTAATTATTTTAGTTTTTTTTATTTAATAATATCTGCCATCCAGAATTCCGCTGTCGTTGAAACCTATATTTCTGGGCGCTGGTCGCTCAGAGGTTGCGGTTGGGGTATTTGGTGCTTGTCTGCGTATAATTCCATTCAATTCTGGCGTTCACGTTTCCCGTTACTCCTTTTAGCCCCCTTTCGAAATTTCAAATCATTGTAAATAAAACGTTGCCAGCATTATAAAAGTTTCGGACTATATTCTATTTGGCACGTGCCAACAAAATTCGTTAGCCAATTTGTTAATTTAAATCGATTGGCTCATTCGATAAAACGCGCGCGGAGAATTTGAAGCATCTCGTGTTTCTAATTAAAATATATATTGATATCGTTTTTAAAGTCGGTCTAGAACGACGGTTATTTTGAAAAAGTCGTTTTGGTTTTCACTCCCGGATTGTCGTTGAAGTGTACAATATTTTGAGCAACAGATTCTGTTTATCTACGACTACTTCGGAGAAGAACTTCAATACGGAAAGCTCGCGACAATGACAAGAGCGAATTGATGGAAAATGAGGTGAAGCGATCCAGATAACTACAGACAACTCTCGAGAGTCACCGAATTCAACAAGACTTCAACCAAACTCTGGGTCCATACCGCCGAAATGAGTGAATTTTGGAAACCGAACCACCATACGGCAATCTCGGCGTGGCGGAATTCCGTCCCTGGCTCTGAGCTCGGATCAGATCCGCCAATTTTGAAGCAACTGCGGCTCTCAACTACATCTGCCTCTTCGACACCACGACCGATTGAGTATCGTAACTAAATCCCCTCCCCGCTTAATATTTTTAACATCCCAATTAGAATCAACATACATCGCTTGTATTTTGAAATACAACCCGCTTCACGGGTTTGTTCGTTGTGTTAGTTATAAGTTTTATTTTTTATTAGTTTAGTTAATTATCTAGGTGCATTGTAGTTTTAGTTAGTGTTGTGTTATATTTTGTAAGTGTGTTAGTATTAAATGTTTTAGTTGGCAACCTTTTAATCCCTTCTAGTATTTAATCCAAATCATACCCCTAGACAAAGTTTTAGTTTTAATATTTAGTTTAACTGTGGCCCCAATAGTGAAAGCCAGACGTGAGCCCGGATCTATATTAGGTTGTAGCGTGGGATCGCTTGGTCATGTCACAATTATATAATATTCTTCGAAATAACCCTTGCCCGCTACATAGTGTTTTATATTTAAGGTTTATGTACTTCAGTAAAGAGTATCTATTTGATCAAATTTACAATGATAATTATATTCTTTGTTAAGCGACCCTCTTCCTTTCTCCCTTATTACCAAAAGTATCCCGCCAACTCGGTAATCCCCGACCGGTAAATATCGGTCCTTTCTTCTTGGAAAAAAATATAAAATTATTCGCCATGTTTTTATGAAGCAACGGTGCCGAAAGAAGAAAGCTACTCGACAATAAAGACGTCATAAAACTTAATTTCCCAACGTAACTAAAAAATCACACTGTTTGGGTAAAGGCGCTATGATTAGGGAAATACCACTATTAACAATGAAATACGTTATATCAAAACATACCACGCACTTAAATTATCCAACCAAAGGAATAAAACTGAAGCTGAGGTCCTAAGGGTTAACGCCAAAAAACAATTTACTTATTTCGTGGCCAAAATGATTTGTGAAATTGTGAGGAAAAAACCCAAAAAGTCTGGGGGGACCCCGTCCAAAGTGCGAAATACCGCGAAATGAGATTATCTGGCAAATTGAAAATGAAAGGTCGAAGAAAGACAAGCAAGATGAACTCAACCACCCTCTCCGCTTACCACCCCCGCCTCGGAAAAAATGAACGGAGCGCTGCTTCCATCTGTCAGCAAACCTAGGTAGTTTCCGCTATTATCTGAGCTAGCTTGTCAACTATTATCCGAGCTAGCTGCGAACGCAGCGGCGGCGCTGGAATGGCCCTATCCTAAAAATTTCTTTACCTATGCAAATTAAAAAGCGTACTCATCTTCGTTTCCCCCTCCATTTCTCTCTCTCGCGGTTTCATGGTGGCCGCCCAAGGTCGAATGATTCGACCTCCGCTCAAATGTCGTAGAGGAGGTTATATGTACACAAATACGGATCGTTTCTTAAATGTTATGCTGTCCTTGCTTTCCATTAGCTGGGCTATCCCCTCTCCGTCACTGATTTCGTTCCGACGATTGCGAGCGACGTCGGTGGCGGCCCCTGTGTCGCCAGGAATGTCAGTCTCTCAAAATGTCATTGCCCCCTCCCCAGGACAATGAAATAATAATGAGTAGGCTACAAATACGGATTTTTTTATTTTCTGACATTGATTAAGTTATCGTTTATCTTATTTTTAGTTTAATCTTGGAAAAGACTCGGATATTGTCATATCTCCATCAAAACCGGCCTGTAAAAATTGCGATGACTTATTGTCTTCGGATAAGTCGGTCCATTTAACCAAAGGCGAAGAGTTTTTCGGTTACAAGAAGTCCAACCCAGATCCCAAGAAATGGCAGAGGAAGTTCGAGGTCGACGCGATACCAGTTCTTGAAGGCTTGAAAATACAAGGTACGTTGGTTTAATAATGCCATAGTTGGTCACAGCGGTCTCATTGAAATGGAAAAGTCTTATACAGTATTATCATGGACGAACTATCCCCAGGAGATAATGTTATAGAAACGAGTTAACGATTGAGGCAGGCGTCTTCCAACCCCCCCCCCCCCCTTTTGGACGTCATCGTCTGCTCTCGTCGAAGTGAGAGACGGGGCAAACATTTCAACTGCGCAGAAGTAAATTTTGTCTCGTTTTAGTAGAAGAACTATCGTCTGATTCAAAATGATAATTTTTAAAAACAGAAGTATTTCGTAGTTTATTCGTGTTTTTAACAATAAAATAATGGCGAATTAATAAAATAAAATTAAAATTAAATAAATGTAAGAATTCCACTTATTAAGGCAAACAATCAAATTTAAAAGTGATGCATTTAAATTTTAGGTAAACAATAAAAGCGAGCAATAATAATGAATAATAAATACCACGAAGTAGATACTCATAGCAGTCTACAAAATTGTACCCAGCAAAAAAGGGTAACACACGTTTTAGACACTGAGTTTAACCGCAAAGCTAACAATATAAACAAATACATATCACATGTAAGTTTAAACCGTCACACATCTTAATAACTTTTTCAATTAAGATTCATCAGATCTGATTGGATCGTGTTTGAAACCGTCAAAAGGATGCATATTTGTCGTTACCAAAGAAAATTCCGCCATTGGTCGAACTAAAATCGAAGAAATTCAAAGCGAAGAGTTTCTCAAGAAATACGTGAACGCCGATATTAACACTAGAAAAGTCATAACTGAGACGGTTGTAGCTAACAAAAATAAGTTGGTAGGCTCCAGGGATAACATGAACAAAATTAAGAAAATTATTGACTACGAAAAGATGCAAAAAGTGAAAGCTAGTATGGACCATTCTTCGGAAATCCTCAAAACAGGAGATTTCTTCGAAAGCCAAACCAAAAGCCAATACAGCTCGGAAGAACTGCTCGCCAACACGAAGCTAAGTCACACAAAAACCGTGAAAGCGCTAAATAGTAAAACCGTAAAAATTTCTACAAAAATCGCCAAGGTTACTGGCGCAGTAGGAACTTTTATGCTAGCAAAAAATATTATCAAATCAATAAATCGAGGCGACACCACCAGCTTGGAAATTATCAGTGGCCGAGTTGGAGGCGAAATAGCTCTGAGAGCGCTTGGACATTTTGGAGCGAAAGCGATTACTAAGATGGGGACTAAACTTGGGATTCAGGACGCAGCCAACGTCGCCAGTAAAGGATTGACCTTCTTGGGTAAAGCGGCCGGATCTTTGGGAAATTTACCAGATATAGGATTAAGCGCGTGGGGGTTAAGTAACGCTGTTAAGAGACCAAACGACCATAATGCCATGAAATTCCAACAAAACGAAGCCATCGCCGACATTGTGCAGGAAAGCGTGCACATTGCCGTCACCTCGACACTGATAGTTGCCTCGATCATATTTCCACCTTTGGCTCCGATACTCACGGTAGTCACGTTTCTTATAAACTGGATCGTTTCATTCGCCGTATCTATCTACAAAGCGCACAATCACGTCAAAGGCTTGGATTCCGAAATAAAATTATTAGGTTACGAATGGGGCAGAGAGCTCAATCGCTATTATGATGGTAAAGATACGTCGACCTATTTAAAGGACTTGATAAAAGTTAAGAATGCCAATTACATGGTCGTAAATGCGACTATGGATTTCTTGGATAAAAATCCCGATGTAATAGGAAACGTCATTCCCAGTCGAACCTTTTCTGTAAAAGGTGCATGTAAATACTTTAAATACAAATGGTTGTGGTATCTTTTTGCGTGGCATATGACATCTAGAGAAATTATAGCGAACAGCTGCTGGAGTGACGGTGGAAACTGCGAAGATTACTCGGGGAAGTGTACCTACAATAAGGTAGTTTGGGCTCCGTGGTCCCAGGACGAGTTTAAGTGTGAATGTTCCGGAGACGTGGTGACCACAATTGGTGCTGAACATCTTAACAGCATGGTGGACTTTCGCCAGAAGCAGAATATTTATTTGGAAAGATCAATCCCAAACCCTCCTGTAAACTACAATTACGAATATCTGTGCTTACCATCATCCATCAACTTTAGAGGTGACGCTATATCGGAACGGAGCCAAACTATCGGTTACAACTGCGAAAACGCAATGGCCGTTCAAAGAAAGCCTAAATCCGGTAAATACTTACTTTACAACCTCGGAAAGGGTGACGACCAAGTGTACCTGAATCCTTCCGATAAGACCAACAACCAATTTGTAGTCGATGAAGGACAGAAAATGTTCTACGGAAGCGCCGGCTTGGACACGTTCTCTGTCGTTGGGAATTGCTTTAAGCTGAAAGGGAACATTGACGGTGGGGCTTCCGGGGAAAACAACGTTCTCTCTCTTCACAACTCATGCGTTGCTGGGAAAAACCTGACTATCGACCTTGAACAATCAATTATGAAATCAGGATACGAAGTAAACATGGGGATTATAAATTTGCAAATGATTTACGGTCGAACCGGGGAGTGCGACGAAATAAAAGCCGGTTGCCAGACGAAATTCATAGATGGCCGTGGTGGCAAATCTATCCAGTTTCCCGATATTATCAACGTACCTGATTTGAATTGCGATTTAAAATTATCTATTATGGCTATTAACTACACAACGGCTAATCTGGCTCATTCCACAGGAAATGTTGGCATTGTGATTCCAAGAACGGAAAAGTGTTTGAAGTTCTTTCACTTGAACAACTCCGCAACGAACTTAACTAGTTATACGTTCAAAACGCCTTGTCATCTATTGATCAACGTATCAGTCAGTAGTGATTCAAATGAAACTGTTCAATTGGGACTTTCGTTCGAAACTGGTCAATTAGCGACGTTTTCTCTTCCCAGCGACTCCGACATTACTCCGACCATTCTTCTCGAACAAGACCCGGACGGGTTATTTTCATCAGTGAACTTTGAAGAGGAATGGACGCCGAGAATGGTTCACAGGCTGGAATCGAAAGACCAAAAACAGAGACTTCGAAACGGAACCAACGCCATTTCAAATTACTTCATTTGCTCGGAAGGAAATTGGACTTTGTACGGCGGTAAGAACAACGACGATTTTTTGTTGACGACTAACCTTTTCACGGGTCTCATAGATGGCGGAAAAGGAGTAGATAGTTTGTATCTGGATAGAAACCTGGACGATACAGTCGTGAATATGTTACGAGGATTTGCGACCACTGGAGAGACTGGTACGAATATTTCGATACGAAACATAAACAGAATAATTGGACGGACCACTATGACGGATCATATTTTATGCGGATGCGCCACAACCTACGTGGCGGGGGGAGGTGGCTATTCGCCAAATGAACCTGATATTGTAACTGTATTGGACGAATGCGCCATAAAAGATAATCCGTTAACAGTCGTTGCTACAGGATTTACCCAAGTAAGTAGTAACATGACACAAGGTCAGCTGGTTTTACTCATACCGCGACAGCCAAATTCTACATTGTCAACTATTTTATCAATTTCAAACGGCTCAACAACTTTTTATTTCAAGTCCGCAATAAACTCTATTCAATCGTTTACCTCCAATAGTACATTAGAAAGCTGCCAAATAGAAGTGGATTTTGACGGAAGCCAACGTGTCAACATTGACGTAGCTAACAAAGTGTTAGAGAAAGACGAAGATAATTGGCTGCAACCTATTATACTGTTTGAAGAATCAGTCGGTCCCCCGAGCAGAATTCTCGTCAATAAAGTCACTGGCTCTCCACTGGCTTTTCACCAATTGGACTTAGAAAACGGCACCAATCTAGAGCGAACTGGCTGCTCTCTCTTTCCAAACTATTTCCAACTTCGTAGCGGAGATTGGCGGGTAGAAGGCGGAAATGAGGACGACGTCTTTCAAGTTTTCGAGCCACTGAATGGCAGTATTCTAGCCGGAAACGGCACTAACTCTCTCTTCTTCGATGGTGGAATTGACTCTGATGTCGTGGCCATTGACGGCTCACTCGGGGAAGTCAGCTTTGGAGATTCGGAAAAACTCACTTTCAGCAATGTGCAGAAAATATACGGAAGAACCAATCAGAGTGACGAGTTCGTCAGCGGTTGTGAAACAACTTTTGTTTCTCTCAACGGAGGGTCACCGGATACGCCAGACATTATCCATTTAACCGAACTCGCTAATTGCAATATAAGTGTTCAAATAATATCCACCGGACACACCAAACTAACGAGTCAGCTTAATGCCGTGAATTTCGAAGCTCATATTCTTCAAGGAGAAAACGGCGAGATCAACTTCAAAGCGAACTTCGACACTTCAAAAAAAAGAATATTTGTCATCCACGTTGACATAAGTGATTTACTGTACTTGGACAGCTCTACGAGGCTGGTCGGTCGAACGAAACATTATTCGGCTAATTTAAAGATAGCTGGCACGAGTGAAAATGTCGTTTCACTGGAATTTTCGGCCGATGAAAAGCAAACGACCTCATCCTTCTTGACGTCTCCTCAAATAAAAGTCATAGGGACCAACAACGAAATGCAAGGAACCTTGCTACTGAGCAGTTCGGATGGGGCGGGAATCGTCCTGCACATTCTTGACTCACAAACAACTAATGTCAAACGGCAAGGCGCGACATTTCTACCAAACCTTTTCTATTTGATATCTGGATCGTGGGCTCCCACTGGTGGACTTAGAGACGATACGTTCGTTATCGAAGGTACGGGCTTCTCCGGCTACATTAACGGCAACAACGGCTCCAACACGCTAATAATTACTGAAAACATTACGGCGGACTACGTTAAAATTGACTTGCTAAATAAAGTCGTCCAAGGACTGCCCGAAAATATTTACATTAACCACATTCACAATGTCCAAGGGCGAGCTGACAAATTTGATCAAATTGTATGTTCCTGCGACACCAATCTTGTCAACGGTCAAAGCGGTGATCAACATAATTCGGACGAAATCACGATACCCTATTGCCCAGAAAAGACAACTCTATCCATTACCGTACCAAAGAGGACTTCGGTATTCAATTTTAGAGACAAGGGGAATTCCACGTACGCAATATTAGATGACAATTACTTTGATATTTCCGCCAATCATTCCACGGACAGTTATCATTTGTATCAATTTAAATTTAATACCAGTCGAATACGCAATTTAACATTTAATGACTTCAACCAATCTCTAAGTTTAATATTTGCTTCGAATAAAATACTAAATCTTGCGTTGACGAATATAGATGACGAAAATAAAGAATATACGAATCCCGTCGTGCAGATTCTAGAGACGGACGCGGTAGTCACCGAAATTAGAGTTAAAGAGTCTGGATTGATCTATTCGTCGATTGCAATCAAAAAAGCCGTGGCTCAAACGATCTACGGCATTGCGAGTGTAGTCAATGAATTTTCCATCAACATCGGAGACAGTGAACGTTTGGAAAGTACCGTTTTCGGGGGTAATGAGGACGACAAATTCTGGATTGAATCGGCGAGTTTCATCGAAAAGCTGGACGGGTCAACTGGTACCAACACACTCGCTCTGCTGCCTCAGCTGCACCCAAACAAAAACTTATTCGTGGACCTTCGAGAGGAGAGCGGCGAAATTAGACTAAATAACGAAACCTGGCTGATTAAAAACATCCAACATATCGAAATATTTCGAGGGAGACCAAATTCTTACGAATTTGTCGTGGCGTCTTGTAGGACAAAGTACGTCACATCCGCGGATGAAATTTGGTTCGCGGATTACAACTGCCCGGATTACGATGTCGTCCTCGATGTCGGAGCGGACACGAATGTCAGTTTCAGTGGTGATTCCGGGATTTTCGAAAGAGTTTACGCCGGAGGAAATTTCTATTATAAATTCGAAACGTTGAGATCCTTCGATCCGAATTTCGACTTTTGGTTTACCATTCGCAACACTCTTCAAGTTTATTATTTAAAATTCCAAATTTCAGATCTCGAAGCGATTTGGTACTCTGAAAGCGCCTCGAAAGTGCAATACGTTATATCCGGAAAAACATACGATCACTCGGTTGATAAATACTTGGAGCTCGATCAGCAGTTCTACGCTCAACCGCAGTTTATGAGCGCTGACGGATTTCATATTCAAGTCACGCGATTTGGAAGTATATTCCTAACATTGGCTAACCCCGACACGGATATATCTTTGAATGAGATTCAAAAAGACTTGGTACCCACGTACGGCAAAGTAGCGAACGATCTTAACGTCACCATAATGGCTCGTACAAAATCGGACTTTGTGTACATCGGCAGCCGAGGCGATGTCAGCACAAACGTACTGACCAACACGGACATTCGAAGCCATCTTGTGGGTGGTGGAGGATCGAACGCCAACTACCTTATTGTTGACTTGAAAGCCGACGTCTACATTTACACCGGATTAGATGACACTAGTAGCCACACTCAAATGGTCGACTTGACCGAAGTCATTTGGAAAATTAGAAACGTAACTAGAACCAAGTACGTTCCTAGACTCTTCGAAACGGCTGAAGGACATCTGGAGATTTCCGTCGACGATTTCAAATCCGTTTACCCCGGCAAAATACTTATTATTGGCGGAGTAAGGAACAGCCATCAACTGAAATTCTTGTTCAACGCTGTGGTGATGCAATTGGAAAAGCCAGAAAGAGGTGAAAGGTCAGTCGTTGGCGGCGATAGTCCTTGGAGTTTAAAGCCTACTCCGATTGTCATTTCCGAAGACACTCTTTCCGTCATTTCACCAGACGACTTCGAATACGGCCAGGAAATAGTTGTGTCTCAAGGAAACGATTCGGTGACCTTAGACACGAATAGTTTTCAGTTTGTCCGCAAGGACAACGAACTGATTTTGACCAATTTGGGAATCAGCACCAATATGAGCGGGGTCAGTTCGTTAATGTTCTTCGACTTCTTTAACGATGACGAACCTCAATCGTTTGACGCCTTACAAGATTTGAAAATAAGAGTCGGCGAACTGGTGGTGGAAATGAACTTCAGCGATAGTCAAGTTACGAAAAATATTGAAGTGGCGAACTTTGATGAGCTTATCGAGAGAACTGAGGAGACGTTGCTGGAAGATCTACCCGAAATCCAAAGGCAATTTATTATTCCGATTCACAAGAAATTGTGGAAAGAGCTCGAAGATTTGTTTATTGGTTTGATTGCGGCTACTGTTTTGCTAATTGTCTTCTTGATTATCATTGGTTGGCTTGTTAAACGCAAAAGACTGAAAGGAGAGTACTCTATTAATATGACTTCTCTTTCCGCTGATGCTATCGTTTCTTATATAAAAATAAATAATTAAACTCAGTGAAATATGTTTCGAATCAGATTTCAAAGTAATTATATAAATATTTAATTCGATTACACTGCAGGATTTCAATTTAATCTAAGCGTATAGTCTAACAAATAATTAATCATTAACTGCCTGAATTTTCTTGAATTGGTTAATTAATTGTCAAGAACAAAATCTACCTGATGGAGAACGACAAGTTTTAATTAAAAAATTTTCTGTAAACATTTTTTATCAGATCGCCATTGTAATTCCTTCTTTTATTTGTGCTTCACTAATAAAATATTTTCATATTGGTGTTCTTAAAATGTCTTTTCATTTTGAACAAATTTAATAGGACCATGAATCTATTTAACCCATGAATATTCAACTGGAATACCCTAGGTCACCTCTGGCGACGCGTGGGGCGGAGCCAATTTATAGTGACGGAGTCGAAGTAGAACTCAGCTGAGTCAGCTGTTATTTATCAGCAGTCGAATCGTTAGTTCCTAAAATGACGCGTTATGGTTATGTTTCCTTTTTGCAGTATTTATCATTAATCTATTTCAATAAATAGATCTATTTAATATTATTATTAGAATAGTTTTTATTTTAATAAAATTATTGAGCGAAGCGAGCGAGCGAGCGAAGCTCTCACTGTGGAAAGTTGATAGGGAATCTTGCTGTCCGTCGCCGAAAATATTGCTGTCAGACGCAAGGTGCGGGGGGGGGGGAGAAAAAGAAGGGGAGCCTCGATAAGCGGCTGGAGAAAAATCGTCGTGGATTGGTGGGGGGGGGAGAGGGGTAAGCACTAAGCGCCAGTCGTGAACGGGAGTGGGAAAGAGACTAAGAGTCTAACAATTCTTTTTATTTTGTAATTTTTTTAAAATGAAATTTATTTCGGAAGTTAACATATTTATTTCGGAAGTTAACATATTTTTTTTAAATGAAATTTATTTCGAAAGTTAACATATTTTTTTTAAATGAAATTTATTTCGGAAGTTAACATATTTTTTAAATGAAATTTATTCCGGAAGTTAACATATTTTTTTAAATGAAATTTATTCCGGAAGTTAACATATTTTTTTAAATGAAATTTATTTCGGAAGTTAACATATTTTTTTAAATGAAATTTATTCCGGAAGTTAACATATTTTTTTTAAATGAAATTTATTTCGGAAGTTAACATATTTTTTTAAAATGAAATTTATTCCGGAAGTTAACATATTTTTTTTAAATGAAATTTATTTCGGAAGTTAAGATATTTTTTTAAATGAAATTTATTCCGGAAGTTAACATATTTTTTTTAAATGAAATTTATTTCGGAAGTTAACATATTTTTTTAAAATTAAATTTATTCCGGAAGTTAACATATTTTTTAAATGAAATTTATTTCGGAAGTTAACATATTTTTTAAATGAAATTTATTCCGGAAGTTAACATATTTTTTTTAAATGAAATTTATTTCGGAAGTTAACATATTTTTTTAAAATGAAATTTATTCCGCAAGTTAACATATTTTTTTAAATGAAATTTATTTCGGAAGTTAAGATATTTTTTTAAATGAAATTTATTCCGGAAGTTAACATATTTTTTTAAAATGAAATTTATTCCGCAAGTTAACATATTTTTTTAAATGAAATTTATTTCGGAAGTTAACATATTTTTTTAAAATGAAATTTATTCCGGAAGTTAATATATTTTTTTTAAATGAAATTTATTTCGGAAGTTAACATATTTTTTTAAATGAAATTTATTCCGGAAGTTAACATATTTTTTAAATGAAATTTATTTCGGAAGTTAACATATTTTTTTAAATGAAATTTATTCCGGAAGTTAACATATTTTTTTTAAATTAAATTTATTTCGGAAGTTAACATATTTTTTTAAAATTAAATTTATTCCGGAAGTTAACATATTTTTTTTAAATGAAATTTATTTCGGAAGTTAACATATTTTTTTAAATGAAATTTATTCCGGAAGTTAACATATTTTTTTAAAATGAAATTTATTTCGGAAGTTCACATATTTTTTTAAATGAAATTTATTTCGGAAGTTAACATATTTTTTAAAATGAAATTTATTCCGCAAGTTAACATATTTTTTTAAATGAAATTTATTTCGGAAGTTAAGATATTTTTTTAAATGAAATTTATTCCGGAAGTTAACATATTTTTTTAAATGAAATTTATTTCGGAAGTTAACATATTTTTTTAAAATGAAATTTATTCCGGAAGTTAACATATTTTTTTTAAATGAAATTTATTTCGGAAGTTAACATATTTTTTTAAATGAAATTTATTCCGGAAGTTAACATATTTTTTAAATGAAATTTATTTCGGAAGTTAACATATTTTTTTAAATGAAATTTATTCCGGAAGTTAACATATTTTTTTTAAATTAAATTTATTTCGGAAGTTAACATATTTTTTTAAAATGAAATTTATTCCGGAAGTTAACATATTTTTTTTAAATGAAATTTATTTCGGAAGTTAACATATTTTTTTAAATGAAATTTATTCCGGAAGTTAACATATTTTTTTAAAATGAAATTTATTTCGGAAGTTCACATATTTTTTTAAATGAAATTTATTTCGGAAGTTAACATATTTTTTTAAATGAAATTTATTCCGGAAGTTAACATATTTTTTTTAAATGAAATTTATTTCGGAAGTTATCATATTTTTTTAAATGAAATTTATTTCGGAAGTTAACATATTTTTTTAAATGAAATTTATTTCGGAAGTTTTTTTCCACCGCTTTTCCTTTTCTGTTGGGGTGAGGGTATCATTAACTTAAGCCTAATTAACCAGTGAATTTCCAACTCGCTCCGCTCAGATCTTTGTTGAAAGAGCCGTTTTCGGTTTTTGCGACGCCCTAGTAACCGAGCATTTATAATTTAATAATAATATGGCAAACATTGACTCAGGTTTTCTTCCAAAGTTTCACCGAGGCTTAGCTTTTCAGAGATAATTTGTATGTTGAATTTGTTATAAATCTCACAGACACTCGATAGCATTACTTTAAAAATATCGGAGTAACATTCCTTTTTTAATTTATATTTTTATTCTAGAAAGAATTATAACTGTAAAGCTTATTTTGAACAAAATAACGTGAACCGTACCTGAGAAGTCATTTCGCGGCTATTCTGCTCTCCGAGCTCTCGTAAACTATCTGGCGCTAAAATGACATAATTTCCGAATTCGTTCTTATTGGCTTAAAAAAGTAAATCACTCGTATGGCGCGAAAATAGGCTCCGCCCCACGTTATCTCAGAGTATACCGTGGCCAATGGTAGAGTTGGATATTCATGGCTTAAATAGATTCATGATAGGACTTAAATTTTAAGTACCGCAGCTCCTTTTTTAACATTTCCTTAATTAACCGATTTATATATATTCTAAATAAAAGGTTTGTCAAACATAGGCACTTGACGTCAAGGTGAGATGACTGCTTTGGTGGCCGCTATGACGCGGGAATATCCGAATAAACTATCATAATCATAACCCATAATAGACGAAAAATTACCGAATTTAAAGTACAAAGTGCCCAAGAAGAATTAATTGAAAACCAAAATAACGAAAGCCAACAAAGGGTAAAATGAATGGGGTGGAAT
Organism: Leiobunum rupestre; assembly: GCF_980474605.1. NCBI lineage: Eukaryota > Metazoa > Arthropoda > Arachnida > Opiliones > Sclerosomatidae > Leiobunum > Leiobunum rupestre. The sequence continues at coordinate 9,636,771 of NC_143390.1, forward strand.
TTTTAACCGTCGCTGATTTTTCAAAGCAGGACACTAGGGGGCAGGGAAGGCCGGATGGGTTGATATTTGAGTGTGCGCAGAGACGGTTTTTTCGGCTGTCGGTGAGAAAGGAAAATCTATGGTAGACCTAAATCACGATCCTTATTATAGCATGTGGCTCCATCTAACCATGTAAATAAACTTAAAATATTGATTCAACAAGCTCATCAATCTATTTTAGCTATAACTTTGAACTCGTTAGTTTAAAACACAAATTCGTAATCGAATTGAGTGAACATGGAGGTAAAAACTGAAAAATCTCTCAACGAGATGCCTTTAGGGTAACTGTAGAAACAAATGGGAGTTTTCCAAAATCAGCATCCACAATCACTGCTGGGTGAAGGAGAATGGCGGCGGCCTCGTTTTGCCTCGAGACAAACCCTTTTCATCCCTCATCAGGGGTCTGGTCCGATTCCAAAGTAGACGCTTATTTATAACCAAGGTTATTATTTCTATCGTTAAGGTAATAGTATTTTTTTAAATATTTTTTTCAATCATGAAAATATACCACGTCATAAATCTCGGCTTTAATATTTATTTTCAATTAATTTTTACAGTGTTAGACATTTTTCCGATTTTAAATCAAATTTAGGGTTTGTTTCTAGGACGGATTTTCACATTCTGTATGGAATATATTTCTCGTTTGTCTTAAGTTTTCTCAGTATTCATTAAGGGTTTTAGAACTTTTTTTATTAAATTGTTTAAACTCCACCTACTAAAGTATTTGTAAATTTATTCGCAATTTTGGATAACAGCGTAAATCAACCTTCAATTGAGAAATGACCCTCCCATGTTAAATAGCCCAATTCGAAGAAATATTTTATTACAATAATTATTTTTATATAAAGTGTAAATTTAAATTAGTAGATGAAATATTTCAATAATACAGAGATTGAGCCCGTAAGATTAAAGTTGGAGGCAGAACGTGTAGACAATGCCTAATTTATCTAAATGGATAAAATCATTTTTGTAGTGAAATTTTCCTGATTTGGTTTTGACAGATGGGAAATGTAAAAATACGCCCTTTTAAGGCCTACTCACATGAGCCAATATTTTGGCGAAACATTGTTGGTCAAACAGTGGCATCGCCAGCAGTGGCGGCGCTAAGGCTTAATTCAGGGTAGGCTATAGCAGGTTTTGGGGCCCCCCACATATAGGTCAGGGGCAAGTGATTCTACACTAATCGTTATTCCATTAATTATGATTTTTTTTCGTTAGTCACATTGAAATAGGTTATTTTATAAAATGTTTTTAGGATTGCCCAACTTGTTGAAATGTTGCTCGGGATAGTTCAGCCAATGCCTACGGTTGAGTTCATAATAGTGCTCCGCAGATCCGGCTCCAAAGATGAGTTGGACGCGGAGCCAGGAGCCGGCTCCGATTGCACTTATTATTTTTTAAGCGCACGTATATACTTAGATAGCACTAATGTAATAATAATAATAATAATCAGCTAGGCTAATACCCAAGGCACCACCTTATGCCTAAGTCATCAAGCGACTTTTGAAGCCTTTAATTCAGGTGGCCGGGTTACAATGCGTAGGAGGGTGGTGGCAAGCCCTGCATGCCACACGATCGAGCCAACAGCTCCCTACACTAACTATTACCGTTAACCTCGACAAGTTTTAATGGAAGGGGAAACCGAAGAGCTCGGGGGAAAACCCCTTAAAACAGTGCTGAGAGAACTTGCAAACTCAACGCAGAAGGAGTTGTTCCGAGTTTTCACCCAGTGCCAAAAGCTGGGATCGAACCCGGCTCCTCTTGCTGCGAGGCGAAAGCGCTAACCACTCCGCCACCCCACCTTCTGTGAAAGAATATACTATTGTGCCTTAAAAAGCAAATCAAAGCGTTAAATAAACTTAGTGAATGACTTCACAACAACATCATTCATTAATACTAAAAAAATATTTAAATTAAAACTAAGTTAAAATTAAATTATTTTATAGACAAGTAACATTACCCGAGTTAAATCTACACACAAATAATTTGTCTTCATGTACCCTGCTTTATCCAAATATTGTAATTTTTCTTAAACAGATAATCCTTACTCTTTATAAAGTTACCAGTGGAGTGTACCACTGCTACTGTTAGGACTTAAATAGATAGTCCTTAACAATTTACCAGTGGAGTGTACCACTGCTACTGTTAGGACTTAAATAGATAGTCCTTAACAATTAACCAGTGGAGTGTACCACTGCTACTGTTAGGACTTAAATAGATAGTCCTTAACAATTTACCAGTGGAGTGTACCACTGCTACTGCTAGGACCCGTAAGTTCATAACAAAAAATGCTTAGACGTAAAATAGAAGACCTAAAATCCAAAACTAAGGCTTACCCACATTCGTATGCATCTTTCTGTTCTAACAGTTCGTTAAAATAAATTTTCCCATTGACCTGACTTTTTATTTACTTGATCCTCATCGTTTAACTCATTGTCACATCAACGACATTTTTATCAACACTACTACCAGTACTTGGTTTCTCTCCATAATTAAACTTCACTTATTCTATTGAAGAATTTAAAACGAAACCAAAAGAACAAAGTCCAGGCACGTGGGTACGCGGTGCGCTCGAGATCGAGTCATTTGTCAAATAATCAAAGCCTAAGTGCAAATCGAAAAAGTAGGACTCGTGAGTTGAAAGAAAGAAACAAAGAAGTAAAGATCAAATATTTCTGAAAAGAATAAATTACGACTGCTATGACCTACAGACCTAGAAATCAGGTGGGGTGGTGGGGTGGTGGGGTGGTGGGGTGGCGGGGTGGTTAGCACTTTCGCCTCGCAGCAAGAGGATCCGGGTTCGATCCCAGCTTGTGGCACTTGGTGAAAACTCGGAACAACTCCTTCTGCGTAGAGTTTGCAAGTTCTCTCCCCACTGGTTTAAGGGGTTTTCCCCCGAGATCTTCGGTTTCCCCTTCCATAAAAACCTGTTAAGGTTAACGGTAATAGTTAGTGTAGGGAGCTGTTGGCTCGAACACGTGGCAACCACCCTCCTACGCATTGTAACCCGGCCACCTGAATTAATGGCTTCAAAAGTCGCTTGATGACTTTGGCCTAAGGTGGTGCCTTGGGTATTAGCCTAGCTGATTATTAACGACTTTGAAGTGTGCGCTATAAATAATTTCAAATATTTTTTAAAATATATATATATTTTCTGCTTCATTAGTAATTAGTTTGTGAGTGTTGGTGCTTAAAGAGTGTTCGCTAAAATTACTATAAAATGTATTGGAGCCGGCTCCTGAAACCGCTTTCAAACACTTGGAGCCGGAGCCGCGGCTCCAGATCCAGCTCCGGCCTTCACTGGAACTGGGGCCGGAGCCGACTGGAGCTGATACCGTTTAAGTCGTTGCCGGAGACATGCAGAGCACTAGTTCATAAGCTCCTTAGTAGGAGAGAAAACACATACACAGCAGAAACAGAGAGGAAACATTTCAACAAGTTGGCCAAGGCCATTTTATAAAAAGAACTATTGTCTTTGTGACGAATTTTTATTTTCGTTAAAATTTTAACGATAAGAGTAGAATCACGCCCCAGATGAAATTAATTGAAACATAGAATAAAAAAAAATTATTTTAGAAGTTATAATTCGGCGAGAAAAAATTAAAAAATATATAGGCGCTATTTATTTTACAGCTTAAATTTAAGCCTGCGATTGCTTTTTGCAAACTCGTCAACCACTAGCATCTTATTGTCTTTGAGACTAATGCTTAAATCTCTATTAATAGAAATTAGGGCTAAATTGCATAATCTGTTTTCAAGCATAGACGTTCTTAAAAATGTTTTAATTCTATTTTGAGCACTAAAACTCCTTTCACTTGTGTCACTGGATACCGGAATGCTTAAAACAATTTTAAAATATTTTAGAAGATCTTTAAAACCATCTTCAATTTTTACCAGATACTTATAACAGTCGTAAGCCGACTCAATAGCTTCGAACTTAAATAAATTTTTGGCTACTTTAATTTGGCATTTTAAGGAGCTGAAATTAAAATCAAATCTGGAGTATGATTGACAAAAGAAAATTATGGTTTCTTGATTTAAAAAATAAGTGTCTTTAGGATCAGATGCTGACAATCCTTCTAAAAGACTCGAATTGTTAGTCAATCTTTTCTTCATTTCCAAAATGAATTTATCTATAACTTCGAAGTATTCGGCTCTTAATTTTTGGTTAATGGTAACCGCCAAGGGCGTATCCAGGATTTTATTTCAGGGGGGGTTTTGAGGGAAAATTTCAAGGGGGGGGGGTGCTGACGGAAGTTTCACTGATTGTTATTAGGCACCCCCCCCCAGTCATCAGCAAACCCCCCCCCCTTAGATACGCATCGGTTTCTCTAGTCCCGGTTGTTTCGAAAACCAAACTATTTGTCAGTTTTTGATTTGGAAAAATTTTTCTCTTTGATTTGGAAGCAACTCCTATTGATTTTCTACAGGATTTTGGCGCACTATTTGGATCTGGCGAGTTAAGTAATATTTTATTTGCTAATTTTGTAGCTTCCTCCCAAATTCCTCGATTTCTCTAATGTTGTAATGGTGGCTTCATTGTACCCTGGAGGGATATTACAATCACCGTATCCGTCTGTGGGTCTGTCTGTCTGTCCTGCGAACGCGTTCGCATTTTCCGTGCAAAGGTTAATAATCATTGCGTACGCAGTTTCTCGAAGGGTTGGTGTGACGGTGTGCGTTAACGGATTATTTTACGGATTGGTTTGGATGGTATTTCTTCGCTCACCGTCGTGACGGTTTGGTGTATAACGTTTTTGTAATGTTTATGCGTAGGTGGTGAATGTTGAGTTCGTGTTATGACGGTTGTGAGTGTTGAGTTTGTGTTTTGATGGTTGTATATGTTGAGTCTGTTGTGTTTGAACGGGCGTTTTATCTCCAAGTTCTTCTTAATGACTTTGGGACGGACTGAGTGCTGAGTGTAATGCTACCTCTCAACGTCCAATGGCAGGGTTTCCACCAATTGTACACGGTATTCATCTTAGTATCAATATGCGATTAATTAGCGCCGGCCGGGAATCGAACCCGGGTCTGCCTTGTGCAAGAGATTTACTCTAACCACTCAGCCACCAACGCTTGTTAACTTACGGTGTTTTTCTAAAAAACAGCTTTGGCGAATGTCATTTACAAAGTTATAACGTTAGGTACTATAATATATTCTACATCATTTTAAATATTTACAAATTATATTAATCTTATATTTAATGAAATATTTATAAATTATATTAATCTTATATTTAATGAAATATTTATAAATTATATTAATCTTATATTTAATGAAATATTTATAAATTATATTAATCTTATATTTAATGAAATATTTATAATTATATTAATCTTATATTTAATGAAATATTTATAAATTATATTAATCTTATATTTAATTAAATATTAATAAATTATATTAATCTTATATTTAATTAAATATTTATAAATTATATTAATATTATATTTATAAATTATATTAATATTATATTTATAAATTATATTAATATTATATTTATAAATTATATTAATAAACTATATTAATATTATATTTATAAATTATATTAATAAACTATATTAATATTATATTTAAAAATTATATTAATAAACTATATTAATATTATATTTAATTAAATATCTGAGTATTTTACTTTATTTGATCGTGTTCAGGATTTGAACTCGGGTCGCATCGTTACAATGCAGATAGTTTACCGCCGAGCCGTTGACTTCCTTTAGGAATGTAAAAAGTAAAGAAACCATTATGATAAGGCGGGTTTTTTACCTTTTAATAACGCTTAGAAAAAGGATAATTATTCAAAACTCCCGCATAAACTATATAAAAGTAATAATATAGCACCACCGTGTGGATAACTATCAATCAAACCGGGTAAAAAATATAATCTCTTCAATTTTTCGAACTTTAGTCAAATCTTGACGGGACTAAAAAACATCCAATAAACGTATATAAAGCCGTTGTCGTCAGTATGGAAGATTAGTCTTTCTTAGTTCTTGGCGGTCAGACGAACTACTACAGGACGGGGTCCTGGTGTCGGTCAAAAGTTATAAGGTTACTTTGCGGTTTTAATTAGTATGTTCGATTTTCGGTCAAGAAAAGAGTGAAATTGTGTTTCGCGTTTGGAACGTTAGTGAATGGACTTAAGTGTATGAACAGTGCGTGTTTAAGTCAGCTGTAAGATAAAATTGATTGTTTTTTTTATTTGGAATAACCTAATTATACCCTTGAAATTGTCAACTCCACCTGTGAGGCTAATTAAGTAGATTGGAAGTAATTAGTAGCGAACAGCTCTCAGCTGTTAATTAAGACAAGAGTTTATAGTAAGGTAGTTTGAATTTAGTTAAAATTACTCAGTATAATTTATGATATTTACTTAAGTGTAAGTGTGTTTTGGTTTATTTTTCAATCACGATGAACTAAGACACATCTAGTCTTAGACACTTGAGTACCAGTTCTGTACAATTACGTAGGAGGGATATATATTGTTGTGTTATAGATGAAAGTTAAATCTAGAACGTTCCATAGACTGTTCTGAATAAAAATAAACATTTATAATATTGCATAATTCTGGTTGCCATTTTATTTTCTAGTCACTCGCCCACAACATTACAGTTCTGGCAATCCCGAATCAATAAATTTTCGATATAACGGCGACGGGAAATTATTCTCGTAAATTTATCGCGCAGCCTTAGGGAATATTCTTTTAACAAAATTTCGATAAACTATCCTTTAATTAAAATCGGCGCGATTCTGTTAAAATTATAAACCCGGCTAACAAGAAACTGCTATATGAAGCAAAACAACTAGCTAGAAGTAATAATTTCAAATATATTTGGACTAACGATGGCAAAATATTTATTCGGAAACAAGACAATGCAAACGCAATAAGGATCCGTACATTTGAAGACTTAAAAACAATCAAATAGACTTATTTAGAAGATAGTTTTTTTATAGGATATATTTCTAAAACAGATATGCAAGATAATGAGTTGTTTTTTGTGCCAAACTTCAATGTCTCTTCTTGTAATCTAGAAGACATAAAAGAAAAAAATACTAATAGTTTTACGTTATTACATATGAACATACGTAGTTTGAATAAAAATTTTGAAGAATTAATTGTTCTACTAGAAGGTCTACAATTCGGTCCTGATGTTATTATACTAACTGAAACTTTCAAGATAGAAAATATTAATAAATTTAATTTGAATGGTTATTGTGTTTTATGCTCAGATACATATTTGAATAGGAATGACGGGGTTGTCATTTATGTAAGAGATGAACTTAAATTTGAAAAAAATCGATATCCAATTCTCGTGTGCAACAGCTTTGTGTGTAAATATCACTTTACCGAACAATCAATTGTACAAATTAGTTGGAGTATACAGATCACCTAACAGTAATATTGAAAATTTTATTAATGACATTAGCCTGAAATTACCATTATTGGCAAATAGTAATCTAATATGGGTAGGCGATATAAATATTGACATTCTCTCTGATGATAGAAATGCTCTAGATAAAATGACATCATTACATGAACGGGGCCTGCAGTTATGTATAAATAAACCTACTAGAGTTACTGAAACCACTAGTTCGTGTATAGACCATTTATTTGTGAAAAAAGTGACCATATAGAAATTCAAACGGTGGTTTACGAAACTAAAATTACCGACCACTACCCTATTCTAGCAAATATACCACTCGTGGGAAAGCCTGAAATAAAATTGACTAAGTATTGGGAAACTACCCGTGTTAACTACGAAAAATTATTCGACGATGTAAAAAAAGAAAATTGGTGTACGATTTTTCAGGAAAATGATGTTCATGTAGCAGCTGAGAAATTTATATCCCTCTTTAGGAAATATATTGAGATATGTACTAAAAAATTAAAAACCAAAATTGCTCATAAAAAGTTAAAATTAAAACCGTGGATTACTCTGGGTTTAATTACCGCTATAAGAAAAAGAGATAACATGGCTAAAAAAATTAAAAATTGAACCATTTAATGTAGAGTTAAGAAACAACTATAAAATATATAGAAATAAAATTACATCACTGATAAAAACAGTAAAATTTAACTATTTTAAAAATAAAATTGAAATAAATAATGGTGATCCTAAGCTAATTTGGAGAACGATAAACGATGCTACGGTAAATAAAACAAGAAACAAAAGTTAAACTTAAAACTAATGATAACGTAAAAGTAATAAAAGATAGCCCTAAGGAGGCAGCGAATCTATTTAATGAATATTTTTCATCGGTTGGCCCATCACTCGCAAAGAAAATACTAGACAAGAGACAAACTACTAATGTGAATGGAAATGTAAATAATAATTCCACTATTATAAATCCCCAAAGTCTATTTTTTAAACCTTGCATTCCGGAAGATATTGTAAATATAATTACTATGCTTAAGAATACCCATTCAAATGGTATAGATAACTCTGGGTTTAATTACCGCTATAAGAAAAAGAGATAACATGGCTAAAAAAATTAAAAATTGAACCATTTAATGTAGAGTTAAGAAACAACTATAAAATATATAGAAATAAAGTTACATCACTGATAAAAACAGTAAAATTTAACTATTTTAAAAATAAAATTGAAATAAATAATGGTGATCCTAAGCTAATTTGGAGAACGATAAACGATGCTACGGTAAATAAAACAAGAAACAATAGTTAAACTTAAAACTAATGATAACGTAAAAGTAATAAAAGATAGCCCTAAGGAGGCAGCGAATCTATTTAATGAATATTTTTCATCGGTTGGCCCATCACTCGCAAAGAAAATACTAGACAAGAGACAAACTACTAATGTGAATGGAAATGTAAATAATAATTCCACTATTATAAATCCCCAAAGTCTATTTTTTAAACCTTGCATTCCGGAAGATATTGTAAATATAATTACTATGCTTAAGAATACCCATTCAAATGGTATAGATAATATTAGCGTTAAAACATTAAAATTGTGTAAAGATTTAATAGCGCCACCTCTTTCACACATTTTGAAATTATCTATGTTAAATGGAATTTTTCCCGATATATTCAAAAACACCATAATAGTCCCTGTGTATAAAGCTGGGAAAAAAGACGCCTTGGTGAATTATAGACCCATATCGTTAATAAGTAAAGTATCAAAAATCTTTGAGAAATACATAAAGCATCATTTAACAAGTTTTGTAGAATATAATAACATTTTATCCAAAAATCAATTTGGTTTCCGGAATGAATTGAGTACAAATGACATAATTCACGAAGTAACCAAGGAACTCTATAATTCACTAGATAAAAACAACAAAACTATAGCAATTTTTTTAGATTTGAGAAGGGCGTTTGACACAGTGTCTCCCTCAATCTTAATAAATAAACTAGAAAAGGTTGGTGTTAGAGGTGTAGCCTTAAGCTGGTTCAAAAGTTACTTAAACAATCGTTTTACCGTAGTCAAACTAAATAATATTTATAGTGACTTATATCCCCTAAGTTTTGGTATTCCCCAAGGAACTATTTTAGGCCCAATATTATTTCTCATTTATGTAAATGAACTATGTAACCTTCAGGTTGAAGGCCGTATATTATCTTTCGCGGATGATACGCTGATTTTGTGCAATGGTAACACCTGGGAGGAAGTTTACCATACTGCCCAAAGGGCACTCAATCAATTCCATAAAAACTTAGACGCGAATCTTCTCTCTCTCAATACTGAAAAAACTAAATACCTTCGATTTTCAAATAGAGCTATACATAATATAAATAATTTAAAAATTAAAATACATAGACATAACAACAATGATTCTATATGCAGTGATTACTGTGTAGAAATAGAGAGAGTAGATAAAATAAAATATTTAGGTGTAATTATAGATGACAATTTAAAATGGAACATTCATATTGACACTATTATAAAAAAATTACGCTTATGCCTATATAAATTTTACGAGCTACGAAACTTCCTCCCTTTACCATGGTTAAAAACAGTTTATTTTGCCCTAGTCCAGTCAATGTTGTCTTACGGCGTCATTGGCTGGGGAGGGACTTATAAAAAATTGATTGAACCTTTAGACATAATGCAAAGAAAAATTATCCGTATTTGTTTAAAAAAAAGTCGTTATGAACGTAATTTAGATTTGTATAGAGAATTCGACGTATTTTCAGTTAGATAATAAAGCATATTCTGATTTATACATTTAAAAATAAGGAAAAATTATTTTCCGAAAATATATATAATACTCGCTTTGTCTCTGATAAAAATTTGGTTGTCGATAAAATGTTAAAATCTATAGGTCAAAGAAACTCCACATACTTAAGTCCAAAATTATACAACACTTTAGAACCAGATATTAAAAAATGTACGACTATAAAAAATTTAAAAAAAAATATGTAATTGGATAAAAGGCTATGGATATCATTTTTTCTTAAATTTTTTCGATTAATGTGAAAACAAAGGCTAACTTTAAATTTGAACTAATAATATATTAATAGTATGTGTATTCTAATTTCGAATTGTTACCGCGAATTAACCTTGTATATATATCCTTACCGTTCATCTCAAAGCTAAAACTGTACATTTATTAGTTACCCCCACCACGATCAAGCTTTTGCTTCTGTGGATCGGGGGAGATGTATCACTGAAAGTCTTTTTTCTTTTTGGACAACTAATAGCATCAATAAATTTAAAAAAAAATAATTCCTTATAGCCAGTGGCGGACTGGGTCTACAAATGTGAACTGCCAAGAGACAAAGGGGGCCCATCCAATACCACAGGCGTATCCAGGGGGGGGGGGGGGACATAACCTACCCCGAAATATAGGGTTAGGTTCAGTTTTAGTTTTATTGAGTGATATTATAATTTAATATTGAAAGTTTGGTTGGAATATTGTGTAAGGTTTAAGGGGGCCCACTGACCAAACCTATCATGGGGCCCACCTGCCATCGGGAAGGCTCAGTCTATGGTCAGTCCACCACTGCTAAAAGCGTAAATACCATATCCATTAAAACGGAAGATTTCCTTTTAAGGAAAAGCTTTGATAACAAGACATTCTATCGTCTAAATCGCAACCCAGTTTAAAATAATCCCTATGCAAATCTTAGGGTGCTACGAAATCATAGCGTTTTTTACACTTAATATACGATTTTGTTATTTTTGTAAAACGTTGTCGAAACTCGGTGGTTTTTAGTAAATGTGGACAATTGGGACTATGTAAGCAGTTTCGTATTTTTCGAATATTGCCAAAATCTTCCAAACACCATATCTTTTCAACCGTTGGTCTCAGTGAGCAAAACATTACACTTTCTAAATATGAATCGACCCTTTCTGATTCCAAAAATGCATATTTCAGGTTCGTAGCCATAATATTTAAAAAGTTGTCGAAAACGACATTTTGCGTTTCACCCCTGATTTTCCATGTTTTGCGAAAAATAAAAAAGATTATGAGAGAAAATCTTTTTTAAATAAAACAAGTCAATGCTTCCCCCGTCGTATCTACTATAGATTACGAGAAAAATCCGTCAAAGTGTAAATTAGAAAAAGCGATTCTTCTACCAGAATGGTTTTAGAACATCTCCGTGCGCGGAATTAGTCTAAACTTATAAGACCCAATTGTGTGTCAGAAAGATAAATTACATAAATAAAGCTCTTCCTCATTCCAGCGTCACCGCGTGTATTGTTTCAGAACGTACCTTCTCTCGTTGTTCCAAACTCGATATTTTCTCTACTCGCCATAGCCGTAAGGGAAGAGAGGGTAGTTTATCAGAATTTATAGCCCGGTGTACCTAGTAACAGAGACCATACCACCGGAGGCCTATCATCATAGTGCCCTACGCCAGCGTCCCCAAGCCCGGACAGGTGACAAATCCAGCATGGGTAGCAGATCCCTACTACTGATGGTCGCACCTTTGACGCAAGCCACTCAACCCAGCAGAAGGTGCAGCAACGGGTGGACCAATCCCCACTTCACACACAGCAGTGGGATTAAGAGTGGATGCTATAGCAACTCCAGTCGACACCCTACCTATGAAGGTAAAGAGTCAAACCCTTTGGAGAGAGCTCCTAAAGGGGAACGACGAGCACACAGCAGCCCGCATAACCCGGCACAGCTGGCACCGGAGATCCCGGTGGGAGTCCAAAAGGCTGGGAGATGGGTCCGCCATGCCCTCATACGGAGGCTCGCCGCCCCACAGCAGGCTACCCAATCCGCCGAGGCAACCAGTTTGCCTGGACCCTCTCCGTTAGCCTGAACCGAAGTTCAGTATCCAGCCCAAACCTGACCGAAGTTGGAGGTGGAGATAGGACCATTTGATCAGAGCTAACATCTCCCAGTGCGCCACCGCCCTTATGGGTTACAAGAGCCGGACCCCGACTCCCCGGTAAAGCCACCAGTTATTGCACACTCTAACCCAGGGAAGAGAGGGTAGTAAATATTGGGTTTGTAGCTTTTTTTGTGCTCTTTGGTGAAGCAAGATCTCATTAGGTATTTTACCGCATCGACTAAAGGTCGCCCTCTTTATACTTTTTCGAAAACATCACAACAGTTCCCCCAATTTCAGTTGTCCGGCGAACTCAAAACTTCCAGAAAGAGATAAAGTATACGTCATTGACGGCGGGCATTTACTACATAAAGTAGTATGGCAGCGGCCCTCTACTTACGACCAATATGTCAACTATATCAAATATCACTACGGAGCTAACTGCGTTGTGGTTTTTGACGGCTATGATGAACATGTATATTCAACTAAGTACCAAGAGCAAACAAGAAGAAGCTTAAAAATTTCGAAATATACTCCAGATATTATTCTTCAGTTAATACAGTCAACAAAGCCGACTTCTTTAACAACGTTTTTCATAAAAAATCTTTTATTTTGAAGTTATCAGATAAATTAAAACTCTCTAAAATTTTAGTAGTTCAAGCGAAAGGTGACGCAAACGCTGTGATTGTATCAACTGCTCAGAACTACAGTACTAAAAACCGTTGCGTCGTCGTAGTAGCAGACAATACCGATGTAATGGTAGTGCTTATCTACCACTCGTCGAATACGAACATATTCATGTTGAGCTAAGGGAAGTCATCCAAAGCCGATAAATTAACAGACTCATATAAACTAAGAGAGGAATTAGGAAATTTAGCTGACGTTATACTATTTGTGCATGCCTTTTCTGGTTGCGACACAACTTCCGCCATTTACAAAAAAGGAAACTTGCCGTCCTGAAACTCTTTAAGAAGCATCCAGATTTGGTTACAAAGTGTCTTGTGTTCACGTCCAAAAACGCCAATAAGGAAGATCTCTTAAAAATTGGCTAAGAGGTTTTTTTCAAACTGTACAAAGCAGGTAGCGCGACCGAAACCTTACACAAACACAAATTCCTACAGTACAATAAAATAGTGTCAATACAAATTTTAAGAAGCGATTTCGACCTAGGAGCTCTACCACCCACTCTTTCAGCCGCGCGACAACATATACTAAGAACATATTTGGGAAACAACTTGAAGCCTGAAAAATGGGGTTGGGAAATTGAAAAATCAAACTTGCTACCAGTTTTTTGTGACATTCCACCAGCTCCCCAAAATATATTTGTAGTTGTAAGGCTACAAATTGCGGCATGCTCATGTCGAAAATGTGGTTTGAAATATAGTGCTATGTGCGTTGAATGTAACGGGATTTCTTGTTTAAATAATTAAATTAAGATGTATGTGAAGAAGAATTAAGATATATTTTTGATGATTAACCAGCTAAATAAAGTTTTAAAGCAATGGTACCTCGTTTAATTGATTTTGGTTTTCACAGCAAAATCCATGTTTTGAACATATTCAGTGGAGGAAATACCGGTAACGTTTGAACCATACAGTGCACGGAGGTGATTCAAATACTTTTAGGTAGGTAGGTAGGTAATCGTCTGTTCTTAATTACTTCCCGTAACTGATTTTAAGTCCGACGAACCATTTGGAAGTATCAGGAATAATTTTCCAAGATGACGGTTGTTCAACAAATACCCATAACTTTTGAACCAGGTAGTGTACTGCGATGGTTCAAATACCGTTGAGTAGATAATCGTCTGTTCTAAATTAAGCACCTTAAGATATTGTAACTGCAACAAACGGTTGTAGAGTAAAAATAAAACTACCAAAATTTCCAAGATGGCGGCCATTCGAAAAATACCGGTAACTTTTGAACCGTAAGGCGCACTGCCATGGTTCAAATATCGTTAGATATGTAATTGTCGTCGCGTAATTTTGTCAAATGGAAAGATATATGTGCGACCAAATGTTTGGAAGTTACCCGAAAAAAAACAAAATTTCCATGATGGCGGCCATTTTTGGGGGTGTTGCCCCCACCGGAAGTTAGGAGAAAAAAAATTCCCATAATAAGCACCACTAGAACTTACAATATCCGTTGGAATTAGCTTGTTCCTATTTTGTTTCACTTTTAAAGTTAATTTCCCCGGGCTACAATAGGAATGGATCCATTGTAAACAAAATACGCGTTGAGATTGTACTGTCCGAAAGTACCAGATTCGAACTTTGAAATGAAATCTGGACATTTAATCAAACTATCAGAAAACATTAATTTTTGTTGAAGAAGAAGACTTTGTGATGGCGGCTAATGAAAACTAACAAAATTATACGGCGACTTTAAATACGTAAGTTATAAATATATAAATCATGAGCCGCAGAAGACTTGTTAATTTTATAAATAGTAGAAAATAATTTACCAGCCTGAAAACACTACAGTTATAAATATATTTTGACGTAATATGTAGTAGGGATATTGTTCGCGTGCATTTTTTCGAAATTCAAAACCCATTTGTTGACATTTTAATTATAATCCGCAAAGGTGTATATATTTGATAAAAAAATTTATATGACCAAACAATATTATTTTATAAGATAACAACGGTATTTGTCGTTTTTGATTTTGTTTCAATTGTTCACGCGATAATCAAGTCCATAATTTAATCAAAATTGATTCTCGGCATTAATTTGTACTTTGATCGCGATTATTAATCTAATACTATTCGATCACTTATTTTGTTCTTAGAACTCGTATATTCGTAGGCAGATTTAAACTTAATATCGAGTGATGAATTAATATTCGAAAGCTTTTCATTAAGCTCAAGTCTGACGTCATTCGTTTCAGTATATTCTAGCTATGATTTTGGTGAGAGATAATATTGTGTCTGGATATCAGATATTTGGCTAACTCATACGGATTTCGATCCTCGGTGAGCGAAAAGTGCCCATCTTTGGTTGCATTTAGTACATGTTGATTTTTAATGGTAAAGTAGGATATACGACGTATTTAAAAAAATTACAAGACTAATTTACAAATATAGTCTTGATACTCTGGATTTCTATTTCTCTAATTTATTGTAAAGACTGTCAGTTTTCACAAGTCGTTTTAAATATTTTTCAGGTGTATTTTTTAAAACAATTGGGGTTTTTCAAATGTTAAAAGCATTACTGTTACACTTTCTAAATATAAAATAGTCAAGATTGAACGTATGAATTCAGTACAAAATATATTGTATTGAAATAACTATTAAACATAGAGTGCAAGGGCGTTGATAGTTACGAACTTTGGTCTCTCATAATTATTTTCCCTGCTTTTCCTTGATTTTCAGGAAATGTTTCATTTTCCCTGACTTTTAAGCTTTAAATAAATTTCACTGATATTTCCAGGTTTTCAATGATTCCCATGTTTGTATGCACCGTGATAAAAGCGACTGTAGCCTTCTATCTTAATGGACAAAAATGCCGTATTCGAGCGCTGCGCCCTTTTT
Source organism: Leiobunum rupestre (assembly GCF_980474605.1). Classification (NCBI taxonomy): domain Eukaryota; kingdom Metazoa; phylum Arthropoda; class Arachnida; order Opiliones; family Sclerosomatidae; genus Leiobunum; species Leiobunum rupestre. The sequence goes on from NC_143390.1 coordinate 9,652,588, forward strand.
TTGAGATAGCAATGAAAAATCGATTTAAACTATTTCATGTTTCAGAAAACAAAACGAATCTACCTTAATTCAAAAGTTTATTAAATGAATTATAAAATGAAATTCAGCAAAATAGTCAAAAAGTTCAGAAATTCAGCAAAATAGTAAAAAAATTCAGAAATTCAGCAAAATAGTCAAAAAGTTCAGAAATTCAGCAAAATAGTCAAAAATTTTCAGAAATTCAGCAAAATAGTCCAAAAGTTCAGACAAAACCGTTTTGACGGCTATAAATGCGTTATTGAAATTTTGAGTTCAGAAATTCAGCATTCAGCAAAATAGTCAAAAAGTTCAGACAGTTCAGAAATTCAGCATTCAGCAAAACAGTCAAAAAGTTCAGACAAAACCGTTCTGACGGCTATAAATGCGTTGTTGAAATTTTGAGTTCAGAAATTCAGCATTCAGCAAAATAGTCAAAAAGTTGAGACAGAACCGTTCTGACGGCTATAAATGCGTTGTTGAAATTTTGAGTTCAGAAATACAGCATTCAGCAAAATAGTCAAAAAGTTCCGATAGTTCAGAAATTCAGCATTCAGCAAAATAGTCAAAAAGTTCAGACACAACCGTTCTGACGGCTATAAAAGCGTTGTTGAAATTTTGAGTTCAGAAATTCAGCATTCAGCAAAATAGTCAAAAAGTTCAGACGGTTCAGAAATTCAGCATTCAGCAAAATAGTCAAAAAGTTCAGACAAAAACGTTCTGACGGCTATAAATGCGTTGTTGAAATTTTGAGTTCAGAAATTCAGCATTCAGCAAAATAGTCAAAAAGTTCAGACAATATGATGAACAGAAGGTTTATTTCTAAATTCAGCACTTCAGACAGTTCAGAATTTCAGCAAAATAGTCAATCCCTTAGAAGTTTGAGCAGGAGATATTATCAATTGATGTTACAGAATTTGAAGTGGAAGAAGCTGTAATACTTACCAAATCTGGGCTAGAGATGTTCTTTCCATATTGACCCAAATGCATAGGGTGAAATACATTTACCCTAATTCATTGTCAAACACTGACCAGAACGTGACGCCAAGGTATTGACGCAATTTTCATTACTCCACCTATGTTAAGCCTTGGACGTCTTATCGTAATAATAACCGACCAGCTTATGTTAAACGAAAATAATTATACGTTCAAAGGTTTTTCCTACCGTTTACAAAGACGATAATTGGCAATATTAAATTCATATACGTTTATTTCCTTAATGTGCGACTTGCTGCAATGTAACAGCTGGGTGCCATGGAAATTTTGAAACTATTCTAAATCATTCTATAGATATTTTATTATTATTTTGATTAGCTGTTCCCTATGACAGATTATAACCCATGAATCCATACAAATTACGATCATTTCCATTTGGTCAATAAATTAGATAAAGCAACACTGCCTCCGCTAAAAAGCTCAAACAGCTGAGCTGGTTTTCGTCGGTTCGAGGTGGGTTTTTTTTGGAGCTGTGAATTAGGATAAAAAAACGCAAGTTTTATGTCTTTCTTAACTTTTTACAATATCATGTAATAGAATTACGTAATATCGTAATAGATATAGTGTATTGAAAGAACGTTCTTTTAACCTATAGAATTACTTATTCCGAAAAAGTGTACCGCAGAAACTATACATGTATTAAGTCGCGTGGCTACGATCTTGAAAAGCTATCTCCACGTCGTTTGGGCTATTAATCCGGAACGTATAGTACCTTTGGTACCGATCTTTCCTCCTAGCTGACTTATGGACTCAATTATTAAAACACACAGTCGCTTTACTCATTACATAATTTATTTTAAGAGTATAGATGATTAAAAATAGCCTTTCACTACGCCCATCGTAACCTTAGCTAGAGCGCAGGTCTTCACCGATTTTTGTAGAAAAAGGTTGCAACATAGGCTTCTATTGACACATAACTATAAAAGTCCACGAACAGCGCTCTTATCGATCAAAACGGAGGACTCGTTCAATCCTTATCGATCGTCCTATTTAGGTTACTATATACTGCTTTCGAGGTCTATTGAACATAAAATCAATTATTTTTAGTCTTATGTTGAATACATTTTCCCTTTACTAGTTTCTTAGTAGTTATGGAACATACTACACATGCAGGTAAAAGACCCGTGTAAAACGTGTACGTTGAACTTGTAGGTGTGGAAATTGTACACAGTAAAGCTACGTCGACACATTCCTACAAGGTTCCCCGTTCACGGTTCCAAGTGGGTGGGCTTTGCCACTTTATTCTATACGCAAATATTAGGCATAATTGCGACAGAAACACATTACGACCAAATAAACAAAAACTTTAAAAATCTTTAATGCATGCAATTAGAGGAAACACGATTTATCCGTTTAACGTCTACTTCAGACTGCTTCACGTGCCGAAGAGAAATTTAACTTCAATTGTATTTATTTAATTTATGGGAATTTGATTAAGTACAAGGTAATGGTGAGGTCAGATAATTTATGCACCCTCAACGTCTAGTAATGTTCAAAAGATAAACATTTAAATTTTGAAAATGAAATCTTCAGCGGGGTAAATATTTTCCACTTAAAATTTATTCTTATAGATCTTTCTTATTACATGTCAGCTGCTGTCCCATCTCGTTAGGGTTTATCGAGTCAAATGGCCAAATAGACATAGAAAAAGGTAACCTAGATATACCGAGACACTCTGGTAAAGGGAATTATATGTGGCGGGGGAAATGTGCCACAAGAAATTACTTGATAGCTTGCTTGATGAATAAATAAGGTTTTATAAAACGTTCCCTACGTTATTATAAAGGCCCGTGCAAGATCAATTTGGCCACTAAATTCTTTCGTTTTTGGACCGTTTGCCTAGGAAACGGCAAGATTTGAACTTCCAAGAGACAATACACACAAAATATGTACGTTTCAAAGGAAAAACTGGTGCATTATATCAAATTTGGGATGGACTTTACATTTTTAGCTTCTCTAAAGAAGTTTAATTCCCAGGATTTAAGTGACGAACATTTAAAATTTTCGTTCAACTCGGCCACCCCTGGAAATAAAATTGTTCCACGTTCAAATTCTGTCTTTCTAGTAGCACCGCTCTCGGAAGAAGCCATATCTGCATGCCTAGCCATTAAATTTCAAACCTTAAAACAATGTCGGATAACCTTCGGAAGGTATCAACACGTCACGTCTTCTTCCTCTTGAAACATTCAATAGCCATTTACAAGCAATTACACTTCCTTTGGAGCGGCCAGTGTCGCGATGTGTCGAGGGCATCAAATTATTCGATGACACCGTCCCCAATACGTTAATGGATGATATCTCTTGGGAGCAGTCATCACTTCCTGTCACCAAGGGTGGACCCGTAATTCGCCACGCTTCGGAGCTTTCTCTTCCGGCTTTTCTCTCTTCCGTCTCCAGAGTAGGTAGCCTCGATCACGAGATCCTTCGTATCTTCCTAGCGGTCTCACCCGAGCATTATTTTCACGAGAGCCTTGACTTATGGGAAAGTCTGGCTGAAGCTTCACTGTGAGATCGTCCGCTCATCGAGCAACCCGTCTATATCTCTACTGGCCAGGATTCTGGTGATCGGGATAAAGCTTTTAGCTTCTTCCTCTTCAGCTCGTCTCTTTGCCGCCACGCCATCTGAATTAAGGAAGATTGCCAAATACTCCGGTCTAGATAATCGGGACGTGTTTAAAGCGATCGGCATAGAAACTCTTGGTTCTTTCGCTCGTGACGTTTTGGCTCTCGCTCACACGATTGGTCGTCGACTTTACGAAGCTACTTAATGAGCCACTTTCACTTGAATTTTGCCTTAAGAGAATCGTGATAGCCGTATCCCCTGTAGCACATTAAGTCATTTTATGGTCGGTGTAGGGTTGAAAGGTCGCTTTATGGTCGACGAAAAAATGCCGACCTAAAAATGTCCGAACGTTTTTCAAAAGTAAAACCGTAAATCCTTTTTTGAGACTACTTATAGTCGGTATGCCGACCATTATCCGACTTAAAATAGACCTAACATTTAATAAATGGATTCGACATTAACTTAATGCAGCGTTGCCAACCTTTAAAGAAGTGTTTATCGTACCAGGGGATTGAAATTATCGTATTTTCGCTAAAATATCGTACGCTTTAAAAGGCTCGGCCGACGCGAACTTTTTCCAGATTTCTTAGTCATTTCTAAGTGTTTTCTGAACATGCATCCACCCGATCGACGAGTAAGAATTTTAAAAGATCATAAAAATGTAGTTAAAAAACCTCGCCCGCGTTTGGGTTTGACCTTGACTGCATATTTTAGGCCAAAAATATGTTTCGGATATGAAACAGTAGTGAGGATAGAGGAAAGGTAGGGGAAAATCTAGCGAATAATTTATATTAATAATTAGAAAGCTAATTTATATGGTATAAATCACCTTTCCAATTGGTTTTGGCGGAATCTAGATTTCAATAGTATCAGGTTTTTTAACGAATGAATTATTTTATTTGAAAATTTCAAACTATCGTACGTTTTGCGTACGATTATTTGAAAATTTCAAATTATCGTAGGTTTTGCGTACGATAGTCGACCACTATCGTACATCGTATTTGAGCCCTAAATATCGTACAAATACGACAGTTATCGTACGGTTGCCAACGTATTATTTAGTCTTTATGAAACAGACCATATGTATTTAGGAAAAGGGGATATTTTAATTATTTTCTGACTAGTTGAGGATTTTCTGAGATAATTTTTATTCACTTTTATTTTTTCTTCAAACTTATTTGTATTCGAAAAACTCGGCATCTAATAATTAGATCAGTTTTGGGTCGGAGATACGCATTAATATGAAGTCGGCCCGACGTCGTTTCGGAAATTCGGAGTCTATTAGAAGGCGGTAAAGAGTTGACGTTTTGTAGGCGGCCGACCCTTTTACCCCTAGGACATTTCGACCCTGTGTGTAATTGCTTTCTTGGGGGGGGGGGGGGGGCTAACTTAATGGAGCCCGACGTCGAATGGTTAAATGGGAGAAATCTGCGCTGAATGCGGATGTGGGAAAGACTAGTTCGAATCTCGTAAAAAGGGAATAAAAATGTTTATATTTAAGATTTTAATTTGATAATACATATTAATTTATATCCTGTTGAATTAATCTATACAAGACGGAATCATATTATTTCGATTATTATTATTATTATTATTCAGTGGCGTAGACAAGGGGGTTTTAGAGGTTCAGACTCCTCCTCCTTGGGCCTAACTTTGACTGTACTACATTTTCAGCCCCTTCTTAACATTCACATAATTAGACCCCTTTGTCGAATTTCTGGTTACGCAGTGTTGGGTAAAATACTTTAATTTCGGTATTTAAAAAAATACTGAATTATCAAACGATAAAGTTTTTATAATAATATAATGCTAAATACTGCGACGGTAAAGAATTTGAAATATAATAATAAATACCCACGACATAAAGTATTTATAATAAATAAAATACTTTATTTTAGTATTATAAAATACTAAAATGCTCAAAATACTGTGATTTCTTGAAAAGCGGAAAAAATTAAAGACTGTTCTAAAGATTGAAAATATTTCACTTATTTGCGCGATCTAAAAGGCAGATTGTCTCGTTAGTCTCAAGTCTTCGCTACTCCAACGCCACCACGTGCGATAAGCGGAATTTTTCACGAGTTTGTGCATGAGTATAAATTAGGCGTATTTCTTCCCCTTGATGGTGCTGTATGGAGACTATTTGATGGATGAAGTATTTTTGCTAATAAAAATCAGGGTTTTGTTCCAAATACAAAAAATGTATTTGAAATACATGTATAATACTTAATAAATTTTTTAAAGTATTTGAAATAAAATACAAAATACTGAAAAAGTATTTAAAGTTAAATACTTTAATAGACGCAGAAAAAAGCACTAGAAGACGCATTGGTCATCTAATGGGCAAAATAATTTTGTGGGAGAAATTTGTTTATAAATTTTTCTATATTCGCCTTAATACATTTTGTAGCTAATACCACTTACTAACCCGAACACAATAGGCGTTCAGTGAACCGACAGTAGTGAAATTTGCGGTGGTCGAAGGGCAAGTCACTTCCATTTTGGGTGCGTCTTAATCATAGTAAATTGATTAAATCAGGGTAATCGTGATTAAATCAGGGTAATCAAGATTATAAAATCTAATCACAATTTAATCAATCTAATCATAATTTAAACGTGATTTAATTATTCGAATCATGATCTAATCTTTTTAATCAGGATTTTTTCATTTCAATCATATTTAATCATTTCAATCATGATTATATCAGATGTAAACATTCTAACTATGATTAAACGTGATTTAAGCATTCTAATCATGATAATCTTTTTAATCAGGATTTAATCATTTTAATCCGATTTAATCATTTAATTTCATGATAGTATTTTAGCAATCGTAAACAATTCCTTTCTTCGTTGTTGCAGAAATAAAACGTTTTTGCAATTTTCGTCAACATGGGAAGGTTTAACAGGAGATGGAAGTATTTGCAAAACGTCAGGACCAGTCCCCCAAAACCCGAATTTCAAATCGACGAATAATCAACAAATCCACTTCATCTAATTTATACCTGTGCTTCAAAATGTCTTTCGCCATATGCTCTAAATTATGTCCGTTAGCTAACATGTAGTTCATTTGCTAGACTGCACGTGCCCGGTAATTTGAAACCGCCTGTTTTCAGAGTGGCTACCCTAGTCTGGAAAAAATAGTACAATTAAAATTACAATATTACAAAATGAACCACTTAAAATTATCTTCGTATAATTTGGAATTGAAACCTTCAACGAGATTATTGCCTTGCATCGCGCTTGACGGCCATGCCAATTACGAGATAAATTGTGTTTCCACGGCCTCAAAACACGCTTTGATATAAAGGAACAAGTTTTGGGAGCTTTTACTTTCATTAAATTATTTTTAGCGGGGTTATTTATTTTTTTGGATCTACCTGGTCCACGTATCACAATAATTTCGATATTTAAATACTAATTAATCTAAGTAGAGTTATATTTTCCAACTGCTATTAGACTACAGAAGTCAATCGAAAATATCTAATTATATTTATAATATATAGTCAAAAAACCTCTTTATTACTCTTTTGTGTCAAAATATATATAAATATATTTTTATGTACGTGTCTTAAATATCAAAATGTAATTATAGTTTCGGTTCGAAAATGTTCTAGTTATTTATATTTTCGTGTTCAAAGTGTCATTACTATAGTTATATTTTCGTGCACAAAAATATACCATAATATTTATAATTTTACTTCAATATTTTCTTATTATCTCATTTATGTGCATGTTATAAACGCCGTTAACCTGAGTGGAATTCTAAATTACAGGGGAGATTGGAAGTAAAGTAGTTTATAGAAGTCGATTCAATTGAAACGTGAAACAAGAAAGGGCCACGGCTTCAGCCTGTCGTCACGTTACCATTACTGATCGGTATGTTTGAACAGAAGTATATATTGCTCACTAGAGAAGTATGTAATTAAAATATTTGCTCAAAATTCTAACAGTAGACCGATCTTACCTTATCGATATTGTCCACTGTGGCTAAGTTTGGATATCTGTGAGCTGTCCGTCGAATTTATATAGGGTTTTACGGATAAGAGAACCGAGACTTTTGTATTGTATTCTATGGGTCCCTACGAGTTTAAAATGGCATTAGAATCATGGTCCATAAAAGCCCCGTTTCAAGGCTATGAGCTCTCAAAAACCGGACTAAAAACCATCGAAATCAACGCAAATATAAAATCTTTATTCTTCCTTGACCCCAATTGTTTTCATGAATTTATCCGATTGTCTTAAGCGATAAAGTGATAAACAGATTGTCGAATATTAAAAGATCATTAAGATTTTATTGAGAAGTATGCATCGCCAGATTTTGAACTTACTAAATTTAAGCTGGAAAGATTGACTTTTTATTAAATCTTTCTAGTTAAAGATAAAATTAGCTAAACCATATTAGTGAGAGATACGTAAAACCAAGGACACATAATGAAATTGTTTTCTTTTTTAAAAAATAAAAAAATGATTTACATAAACTGATGAAAATGGCCATCTCGAGCTTTAATACACAAACGACATCGTCGTGAAAATGTTTAACGAACGTTTTCTGGTGTGATAAGAATAGACTCACATCCATCAATTATTCGCTGCCATAAGTCGTCGACATCTTCGGTTTTGTAAATTAAGACTTTGAGATGTCAAAAAAGATAAAAATCGCATCAATTGGAGAGATCATGCCGGCCATGGAATGGCTCCTCCTCGTCCTACCCACCTCAAAAGAATGGTCGCAACAAGATGATCTCTTACGGCACGGATGAAATATGGTTCTGCTCCATCATGCAAGAACCACATTCGCTGTCTATTCACTAACGGAACGTCCTCCAGTAGCTCTTGTACGGCTCGTTGAAGAAATTCTACGTCCGACGCTAAATTTAGCATAGGCGAAAGGAAGTAGGGTCCCACTTAATGGTCTCCAACAATGCCCCCGCCAGGTGTTGAGACTGAATTTCTCTTGGTGCGATGTGACAACCGCAGCTCCGTGAGAGTTGTTTTAGCTACACTGGTGGTTATTGTGCAAATTAAGAATTCTACCTTGGGAGAAATCCCCCTCATCACTAATTAGGAAGATACTTGGGATCTGCGGATCGTCCTGTGCACTGTCCACAAACCACTGCCAGAAGTTGATACGGTGAGGGTAGTCGTCTTCGTTTCAGGCTTGGACTTTTCGAAGGTAGTAAGGGTGATAACGATCCCCATGTAGAATTCTCCACACCATCACTCCCTACTAGCGCTTTTATTTATTAAAAAGATAACAATTTTATTATGTGTCCGTGGTTTTTGCGTATATTTCACTATTAGGGCTTAGCTGATGTTAAATTTTGTAAATATCAAAATCTGGCGGTGCATATTTCTGATCGATCTCTCAATGATCTTTTGATATTCGACAATCTGTTTATCACTTTTTTGTTGAAGAAAAACAGATAAATTTATGAAAACAATTGGGGTCAAGGAAGAATAAAGATTTCACATTGGCGTTGATTTCAATGATTTTTAGGCCGATTTTGAGAGCTCGTAACTATGAAACGGGCCTTTGCAATTGACATTTTTAACTCGGAGAGACTCATAGAATACTATATCAATGTTTCATTACTCTTATCCGTATATTTAAAATTATAGAAATGTAAAAGTTTTACCCAGAACATTTTACATTAGTATGTGTATTTATTTATATATGACTAAAAAGTGAAGCGTGTACCCCAGTAGGCGCGAAATTGTGTGAAACTGTGAAATCTCAATAATTTAAAAAACTATGGTGCGTCCGCACGTTACTTTGTTGGGTCTGAAACAGGGTTGATTTTATGCCAACTTTTTACAGGAAGTTTATGTTAAACGTTGACAGCAAAAACGTCAAAATCCTTGATGAATACGCCAAATCCGGTTATATCCGAATTAAGAAAAACCAAATGTGGTGACTCATTTATTATCCATGACTTTGAGCTTAGAATTTTTAATATGAAGTGGTTATATTTTAGTCGTTAATAGTGTAGGTATACTTTTGGATAGTTTGTTTCTTTTCTTATATCTATTTGTTGTTGTTTATGAAGATTATTGAGATTTAGGAATTTTTATTATTTTAGTAAAAGGTTAAGGAGGAGAAATATTTGGTTTGAGGAATTTATTACAATGTTAGGGATCTGTCTATTTAGTTTATTTATGACACATTTTTAGCCCTTTAGAATACTATTTAATTTTTTGCAGGCTTATTTTTATTAACAGTAGTAGTAGTCTGGCAAACCTGCTGGAGAACAGACGCTTTTTTTTTAGCTCCTGCTTTTTAACCTAGGCCTAACTAGTTTTTGAAATTTTACTTTACGATTTCTGAATTTTATTAGAATGATTAAATTTTATTGACAATTTAAGCCGTGAGCTTCGATTTACAAACGTCTTATTATACTACCAAAATCATGGATGAAGAGACAAGTGGAAAAGTGAATGTGTTGCTTTGTTTACCAGACTGCACACTTCAAAGGCAAGGAAATGATAACATGATAATCTGTGATATATGTTTAAACCACTTTCATATTACCTGCGTAAAAGTTTCCATAAATCAATCAAATCGTTCCTACTGTTGTGAAATTTGTAGAGAACGCCTACCTAACCCTTGCCTTTGCAAAGGCCCAAATCATATGAAATCAGTTAAAAATGAATTGACTGAAATTAAAAGACAAATAGCCTCGATGAAGTTAGATTATAAGGCCCAGTTGAAAACGATAATGAAAGATATTGAAAAAGGTAAAACAACAACCGAGGAAATACTAGTAGAAAAACTTAGAAATATAAATCTTGCTCACACAAATAGCTTAAACATACTGGAGCATAAAGTTGATAGTATCATAAATGTAAATACAAACGCAAGTACCAAATCAAAAGGCCACCTGGAGAGCACTAAAAGTACAACCAGTAGTACTAGCCGTAAAGTGACCAACAATAGCAACATGCAGCCGGACACACAACTACAAACTCCATTACTCCAGGAACCTACAAAGACCTCAGGAAATCCCCTAAATACAGCAAGAAAAGGGAAACCAGGATTCCAAAATGCATATAAGAAACCACAGAGGGGTAGACTGGCATTATATTCTAAGGAATCGAGTCCTGCAAACCTAAAGTCCAACAGGGTAGTTGGTCGAAACCAGGGCCAAATGCCGGCAAATAAGACGGACTAGAATTTTTCATCGGTAACTGCTCAGCTAAATCAAATGAAGATTCTATGGTAGAATACATTCAGCAAAAATAAAAAAAACTTGGGGCTCAGACCATGCTAAGGAAGGGCTGGAGTTATCTCTCGCTCCCACATACAAATACTATCTCTCAAACTGTCCCAAAAACACACAAATCCAGGAGGTAATGGATCACTTATTAGATATAGAAGTAGATAACTATTTTATTACGTTGGAAAAGTCAGAACAAAAAAATAATTGGAAGGCATCTTTTATCATTGAATCGTCAATTAACCAAGGTGATGAAATCCTAAATCGAGAAAACTGGCCACATCCATATAAAATTCAGCGTAATAAGGAACTAAAAAGGACTTTCTTGGATATAAATGAGGTATGACGCACTAGATCAAACAAATTTACTAACACCCAAAATGTGAATATTGTACCGGAATCAATACAAGGAAATAGTCTAATAAAAAACAACTTCGAGGACTAAAGATCGGTCACATTAATATTAAAAGCTTGCTACCCCACCTGGATGAAGTAACATGTATAATACACGACTATGACTTCGACATAATGAGTATCTCTGAATCTTGGCTTACCCCATCCCATCCGAATAATATTCTTGAAATTAGCGGATATTCCCTTCTTCGTAAGGATCGACAAAGAAATCGCTGGGGTGGCCTCTGCATTTATGTAAAACAACTCTTAAACCTACAGCCCTGGAGCTCAACACTGATTACATCTCTACCCGACACCTCGCATATTGAAGTGCTCTGGTGCCAACTTACTTATCCTAAAGCAAGCCCTATTCTCATTGGCGTCTGTTACTGTCCTCCAGATCTCAACATTCTATCCTTTCAAAAACTGAACTTGCACCTTACTTCAATTACTGACTCCGTAAATAATGAAATTATAATTATGGGAGACTTTAATTGTAATCTCCTTGCACATCGCAAAACAAGTAATACCAAAGCCCTCTGCTCTACCATGACTACTCTAAAGCAATTAATTGTGGATATTACTCGGCCATCCTCTGGTACTTTGATTGACCACATCTATGTCAGTCACCCCCTACGAATTATCGATAGTTGTGTCATTGCCCACGGAGCTTCTGATCACCACCTTATCTACTGTGTCAGGAAAATACACTTGCATAAACAGCCAACTACTTTCATCAAGACTCGCCATCTCTCTTCCATAGAACCTACTAATTTTCTTACTACTCTACAACAAAATCTCAGGGCAATTAACAACTCGAAATCCCTATGCTGGAACTTTCAAGCGGCTATAAGCAACACTCTTGATAAACATGCACCTATTAGATCTATCCGCATGCATATAGGGCTTCCTCCATGGATTGATGACACAGCCAAACAACTTATGTACCTACGTAACCATCACAGTCATAGGATTAAACCAAATAGCGACAAAACTTATATTCAAATGTACAAAAACCTTCGAAATGCAGTGACTACACACTTACGTAACTCAAAGAAGTCTTTCTTTAAGCAAAAACTCACGGAATATAAAGGTAATATCTCTGGAACCTGGAATTGTTTGCGGCAGTATGTTAAAAACAAACGAAATACCCTCCCTACTGTAATCACTGATCAAAATGGAACCTCTTATCATGACGCCGTGAATATTGCCAATGCCTTTAACACCCATTTTACTGAAGCTGCCGAAAAATGTCTAAATGAACATCTACCAGCTAATTTTAATCGCGTCTCTATCAGATCGACTACTAAGCGTAATCTCTTGACAGAAAGATTCTCTTTTTCTGAAATAGACCTGCCTTCAATGGTAAAGCTATTAAAACGTATTTGCTCAAAGAAGGCCCCTGGCCCTGACCTGATTCCACCTAAAATCATAAAGGCAAACGGCCCTGTCCTTGCACCATACTTACAAACCATTATAAATCACTCTTTCTCTACCTCTACTTACCCTGAAGAATAGAAATGTGTTATCCCTATCTACAAGAGCGGGGACCCCACTAATCCAGACAACTACCGACCAATTGCAATACCACCTTGTGCTTCTAAGACCCTGGAATGGGCTGCGCATGACCAGCTAATACCGTACCTAACTACAAACAAATACCTGTACAAATACCAATCCGGCTTTCGACCTGGCCACTCCACAATCACTTGTGCGGTCTTTCTACTAGAAACCATAATCTCTAGGCTATCCTACCGACACATAGTTGGTGTGGTATTCATAGACCTCCGGAAAGCGTTCGAAACTGTCGATCATTCAATCCTATTAAAAGACCTTAAACTATTGGACTTCTCTGATGACGCTCTCTCGTGGTTCAATACGTATCTCAGAGGCAGAACCCAAAAGGTTGATATCGGCAACCACTCATATGCAAGCCTACCTACCAGGTATGGAGTACCTCAGGGAAGTATCCTGGGCCCCCTTCTTTTCTCAATTTATATCAACGAAGCCCATCTTGCAATCACCGAGGAGGGTCTCCTCATGTTATATGCTGATGACCAGGCAATGCTCTCCTCCAGCCCCAACGCACAGGATCTTATCGCTATTCTTGACGAAAATACCCTCAACCTGCAAAACCATCTACTCCAGCGGAAGCAGGCCTTTAATCATTCAAAAACCTTTTTCATGCATGCTAATTCACAAAAAAAAAACAACCAAAGGCTTAGAAAATTATGACACTCTTCCTAACTCAAAAATCCAGCGTGTGAAATCATTTAAATATCTTGGACTGGAACTTGATGAAAATCTGACATGGGGTCAGCACATCATCAATACGTATAAAAAAGTTAATAAACGATCCAGGATCATCAGATCTCTTCGATAAAATCTTGATACTCTTACACTCACGATGCTTTACACCTCAATTATACAGCCCCTACTCGACTACGGGGATATTCTCTACGGTGCGGCAACTGCTACAAAACTTGACAAACTTCAAACTCAACAAAATGCTATCTGTAAGTCCATTCTTAGTCAACCAAGGCGTTCCTCTGCTACCACTGCTTGTAACAGTATATCGGTTCTCCCTCTCAAGCTGCGACGAGACAACCACATGGCAATCTTTATGCACCTCGTTACAATTGCTCGAACTCCTGATTATATTACCGAACTCTTTCGAATACCTGCTTCACTTCATACCCACTACACAAGAGGATGTCAGAACACCTTCCATGTTGAAAGTCTAGAGACTAACCTACGTACACTATTGATCAAATGCAGAGGCATAAAACTGTGGAACAATCTTCCCTTTTCTATACGCACTATTACTAATACTCGTGAATTCAAGAATGCCATCCACGAAAACGGTGTTAACTGATTAATTTAATTTTTAATCCGCATACAATGTAGGACCTAACTAATTTATTGTTTTTAATTATTTGTCTTGTTACCTACATACTTTGTATATTTTAACCAGGACCCCCTTGAAAATCAGCTTTGCTGAAGGGGGTATCCCTTAATAAAGACCATATTATTATTATTATTATTATTAATTTGTGTTTATCCTTTAGGGGAATGAGGATGATATAATAATAATTAAAATTAATGGAAAGATTAGATTGATAGGGTGATTTGAAAATGTAATCATTATTAACGTAAACGTAATTAGTAGGCTACTTTAAGGCAGAATATAGTTTAATTATAATATCAATTTTGGGGATTGTAGTCATGCTAAAATTTTTCGGAATTAGCTGAAGGGTCAAGATTCAAGTTTATTTGATAGTTTTTAAGATTACTTTTAAGTCGGTCATGGTCGAAATTGAAGTGTTTGGGTTGATTACTGCAAGTATTTAAATGTGTTCTCATTTATATTATTTAAAATTAAAAAATTGATGGTAAATTATTGCGCCGTACTATTATTATTTTCTCTGTAATTTTTCGCCTTGAAACATGTACCTTAACTGGCTTCCTCACACTTTAAAAAATATGTTTGAAAGGTAACATCTCTGGAACATAGTTTAGTTACATAAACAATCCCTATTATTTGTAATATTTTCATTTGGCAGCCGGTAAATATTGAACTTACATCTGCGATTGGCGGGAGAAGCACTCCCAATGAAAAGTACTCTAACACGGCGAAAAAAATCTTTCATTTCAAAATATTTGAAAATATTTTTGGTTGGTAAGTGATGGAAGCAAAATATCATTAAAAAAGTTGTATAGTATACTTGAAAACGTACAAATGAAGTGTGTTTGATCGAAAATCAAAATTTTCACTTAGTTATGAAATCATGTAAAAACAAGTTCGAATTTGGGGGCAACAGGGTGTAACTGGAGCTTAAAGTGTTTTTAAGGCTAATGCATATCACGGTATCACTAGTTAAATTGGTTAATTTAACTAGTGAGATACAACTAAGTTGGTGTAACTTCGACCAACTAGATTTACAAAACATGTTACTTACAGCGTTAGATTAATTTGTAAAAACGTGAACTTTCGATTCAAACATCCAGAAATAATTTGAAATTAGAGTAAAGGTTTGATTATACCTCCGTTTACTGCGATACATGTTTTAGCACGATGTACCATATCTTGAAATAAACACTGGATCATATCGGGAGTTACCAAGTTGAAAGCATCAATAGTACATGGTTGTAAATTTTCCAGGGTCGTAACACGCGTCGCATACACATGAGCTATATGAAGCACCACAGGAAAAAGTTCATCGGAGAGAGGTCTAGAGTTCTTGGAGGCGAATGAACTGGATCATTCGTTCCAATCCATCTTTGTTGGAACTTAACATTAATATGCTCCACAGCAGCTCATTTTTGATGTGGGGGCGTACCGTCATGTTAAAACAAAAGACGTCCATAGTTAGCCAAAGGAATGTCTTCCGAAGGATACACATTTTCGTTATGTCCATTTAGACGTTTTGACAGAAACAAAGGGCTAATGACTCGATCTCCGCCCACAAATTCAATCGAAATTGCACTTTAATAACTCCACATGTGCAGGTTTTGCTGGTAAAAAGGCCATCCTTTGCAAACGAACACTCATCGGTCACTATAGAAGAAGATCCAAAAAAGTCGGGGTTTCTATTGACATGTGTTTATCCAGATACAAAAATCAAATCTACTATCCATATCTCCGTCATGAAGAGCTTGATGTAGTGTTGTTCCATAGGGATGGAAGTTATGTCTGTGAAGGATCTTCCAGACGTGGCTCCTTAACAAACCTAGGTCTGCGCTTGCACTTCTAATACTTGTTTGAGGATATGCAACGAAGTAGGTTAGGACATCGTCTTCTTCGTTGTTGTTTTGGATACCAGCTGTTTGCAAAAATGTAATGACATTCCCACGGTTCTAGAAATCTCAAACAGGCGTTTTGATTGGCTTCACCAAAAAATAATTCTACCAAAAAAGCGAGGGAGCGATTTGGAATTTGGAAAAAGTCGAATTAAATATTAAGTCAAAAATTAACAAATAAAACTAAAGAAATATGGTGTAGGTTGAAGTCAGACCACCATAGCTTTATCACAATAATTGAAAATACAAAATTAAATTGTGATACCTTGATATGCGTTAGTCCTAAGAAACAATCGAAGCTCCAGTAAATCCTTGTTGCCTCCAACGCCGAGCTTGTTTTTTCATGACCTCATAACTAACAAGGAGACGACCCGAGGTGACTTTTCTGTAGGGAAAAGTAGGTTTTTAACTAAAGAAATTTTTTTTCACTGTTGTAAGTGAGGATTTCTAAGTATTAACATTGGTATAGTTTCTAGAAATGCAAATAGACCTAATGTTGTTCATAGAAATTATATCGTATAATAACAACCATTACGAAATTAATACTTTATTAACATTACCTTGAGGAACTAGTAAAAGCGTACTTGTTCACGATAACAATAAAACGGTAGATTTCGATTTCTTTTAATGGTATTTTCATGTGATAAATGGAGGAAAACAAAATTTAAGTAGTCCTTTATATTTTGAACCCTACACGTCCAGTTTTCGTTGCATGAAATCAAACTATTGACCCGAAAGCAGTTTCAAAATGCAAATGATAAGGTGATATTCCTATGTTTTAAGCTTAGTGCTCAACGATATTCGATGACTCAAACGACGTTTTCTACCGCTTAAAAATGTCTCGGATATTTAATAATGGAAAAAAGGTAAATTAAAAAAATTATATATATTTATTTATTATTAATTTATTTATCGTGGTGATACTTGTAGATGAAGCTGTCAGATTACATATTGAAAGAGTTCAGTTTTTAAAGGGATTATCTTTTAATTTCAGAAATTGCCCGCTCACAAGCGCTACTATTTGTTTTAATCGTTATTAGTGCCATTTGGCCCCAGCTGATGTTAAACTGGAAGGCAGAAATATGAAATTAGGCGATCTACTTTAAATATGGAACTCCACCATCCCGCAAAATTGGTTGCCCCCGTGGCCTCGCTCAAAATTGGACAGTGTTACAAAAAAAAACATTGTTCTTCGTATTTCTATAGAAAATCCTATTTTTTTCCTACTCATTGCGCTGGCCACGGTCATGCAAAGACCTTAAAGCGATAATTTAAAAGCTTTGTCCATAGCTGTGGTATATTTTTACCGCCAACAAAATTAAAGGGCCAATGAAACAGTTTGAAAGTTCAGTTAATTTTGCGATTTTTCATGTTATCAGAAGTACTAGTAACCGAATGACAATTTAGAGAATTGTGAGGCCTTTAAATATTATTTTTAAAAATACGCTTTCAAACTGATGTTTCTGTGCAGTTTTTGTATTTAAATTTTTAATAGGCCCTTAATAAAACCAGTTCAGCGATTGGACTATAAGAAAAAGTACGGAGAGCCAGCTATAGGACCGACTTATAAAACTTTCGGCCCATTCAGCTTCACGACTATTGTAAGCTAATTTGGCCTACAATTTTAAAATTTCCACATTTTGGCCCAAATAGCACTCTTTTGAAATTTTGTTATTGGGCCAACATTTTGGGAAATCTGAAATGTCGGCCCATTTAGCAATGCCAACTTGGGATATCTATTTGGGCCAATTTTGTTTTTGAGATGAGACGAACAGCGTATATTTATTTCGTAAATTTGTACTCCCTGCGTTCAAAAAGGACCACGCACATTTAACATGGATATGTGCTCTCCGCTAATTTGGATGAAAATTGGATTTTAGGGAAATCTCGATCTGCTGATGAAGGTTTCAATGGAACGAAAAATCCTAAAATGTACGGCTCGACCTGTAGAGGGCCCCAAAAGTTTTACTTCAATTTAGTATAGTCTATTTAAAAATTAATACATTTTTAGATTAGATTTCAGGCGGTTTTTAACAACCTACCGATTCACAACCGGAAAAGACGTTTTTCGGACAACGTCTGCTACCTCTGATCGTGAAGTAACAATATATAACCGATAGTGTCCAACTAATCTGCCGGTGGATAAATCTGTTATTTTTGAAGCGAATCGTAGTAGTTTAACGTGGATCACAGATTTTATTGTAAGATATATTTAATATTTGAATGTCAACTGCTTTTGATTTTATGGATTTTTATTCTTTAACTTATGATGTATCTGAATAACGTGAACAGAAAGATGGGGTTTTTATTTCTGGTTCCGATATTTCTGTTGGTGGTGCGTCAAATGGAGGCTGCTATGCCGGACTCTCGCGGAAGTCGGATTGCTCTTAATGTCATTGATACGCAGCTGGTTGGTTATTGTTCTCGGCTTACGAACTATACCATTGTCGCCCCGTTGGCGAGAGTGAAAAGATATATTTCCAGGCCCCCATATGAATATAACGCGTACGTGAAATTGCTATTGCACCGTTTTGTATCCCTGTATCTAGCTACACAAGTGTCGTCCTGCTGGTCATGGTGAAAAGGGGGAGTTGGGAGCCCCGAATGAAAAAGAAATACGAAAGGAGAATGAGACTACTATTAAAAACTTTGCCATCTTGGTTATATGATTTTTCAATTTGAGTTTATTTCCGATTGGTACGAGTTCATCTCGTAAACGTGTTTATTTTTATATCTGTTATAAATTTTTTTAAATTAATTCATCTTGGAAAACCAAAACCATGTACTTGCCAATAGATCCGAGTTATTCGACATGAACTCGTTCCATCGCTATTTCTGTCCTCGGCCAATGAATCATCTGACGGTCGCTATTGATGATCGTTGTTTACACACTGAGCAACATGATACTAGATTTGCGATGTCTGCGTCAAGGTTCGCCCACCAGATTATAGCTCTTGCAAGTCGCTTCGTCTTGGTAATACCGAGATGACCATCTTGTAGCTCATTGAGAATGATTCTATATGGAATTGCTCGGGAATAGAAATATGGATCCAGATTATGACGTTGAAGGCCATCCGTCTTTAATGAATTTCGGTACATGCGCCAAGATTGGGTGAGGTTGCCCAACTTGAACGATGTCTTTGCAATGAAGTGGATATTTTTGTAATTCTTCGATCATCAGGATGTATTCTGTTGGTATTGGTGGAAGGGTATTTGTAAAGGTATACGGCTCATGGCGTCTGTATTATATCATTATCTTCCCGTTGGCGATGGTGGAAAGGGTTATTTGCAAGCCCCCAAACGAATATAAGACGTCAATTTGCTATTGCACGGCTCGTCGTTGATGCGTCGTTTGAAAATTATTGTTTCCTAACGCTGCATCTACTTTTTATTTTTTATATACGCGAATTATTTTTCCACACGTTGTTTTATGCCTAAATAATTTGTATATAGAAGGGTTGTACGAGATTATAAAACACGTTCCCCACTCAGTCTTTCAGTTGAGCTTATATTCTGTAAACAATTAGCTGAGTATATTTATTAAACTATTTTTTATCAGCGCTTGAGTCTAGGTTCAGTGCTTGGGTCTAGTTTCATTACCCGCTCTACAATGCAACTAAAAGACACAACAATGGCGACGAAAAACGATTGCGAGTTCAACTACTCCATTTAAAAGAAGATCACAACAACAACACTGTTCCTGTTACTGTTCTCGTACGAGATGACTAGTTTAATTCGACTGTTCCTGTTTCAGTTGAAGGCTCCTACCATTACTACAACTAGTAATCATGGCTCTTACTGAAAACCCTCAACTTGTTGTCTCGTCTACAAGGAATTTTAAACAGTTCGATACATCAAGTGATCCATGGACATTATATGCGGAAGGAATGGAACTAAATTTGATTGCTAAGAAAATCACAGACGATGACATGAATCTTTGGACATTCCTAAAGCTACTTAGAATAAAAACCTATGGCTGTTTGAGAAGTCTGGTGAGTCCTGCCAAACCTACGGACAAAACGTATGATGTTCTTGTCACTATTCTTAACAATAACCTTCTGAAATAATCGAGCGGATCAATTTTCGTAGCCGAACTTTGATGTCTGGCCCGGTTTTGTAACTTCGGAACTAACCCAGACAACATGTTACGAGACCATTTCGTAGCTGGAATTGAGAACGAAGCTATACAAGGACGCTATCTTCTGGAATCAACGGCAACCTTTACACTGCAGAAAGCCATCGACGTTCTAATCAGCGCGGAGGAAACAGCTAAGAAACTCTCGAGCCTTAATGACAAGTCCTCGGCTGCAACAGATTATCAAATCGAAGTCTATACACACATCAAAAAATGCTGTCAAAAACCAGCAAGAAGCTGGCAGCAGCTGACGCCATTACGATACTGTTTAAATATCAATACAAACACACAGGGGCGTAGGAAGGTCTTTATTTCAGGGGGGGGGGGAACCGATAAAACTCCAAGTCTTCCCCCAGTGTTGAAAAAAAGCCTATTTTTTTTCAAAGACAAGAACCCTCCAGATATAATTTTTTTTGTTATTGTTTCTCTTTTTGGGTGAGAATTCCCACGGGGGATCAAAGTTTTGTAAATTTTAGGTAATTCAAAGAAATAAAATTTTACTTAACTATTCTCAGTTTCTCACTGAAAAAAAGATTCCATTGAATCCTAATACATGATAATTAAATAAAACGTTTTTATTCAAAATCAGAGCATAAATGCTATACCGAATCGCAATATTTGGATTCTAGATAAAACTAATTTGTTTTATTCAGGACTAGAAAAAAGCGGTACGAACTTAACTCAAATCAGATGTGGATAATTATGGTCAAATGCGTTAAAACCGTGGAAAATTCGATAATATTTTCGCTAAATTAAAATTTTCCGGTTGTAGAGTTCAATTTTTCTGACACTTGGTAAGTAATTTTTTCTTCCGCCCGATTACCCCTCATTTATATTCGATCCCTCTCCCGCTAGCCCAAACCTCTTTCCATCCTGTAAAGCAAAATCAAATCCCTTACAGACTCGCTTACAGACACTAACTAAAAACGTAAAAAATTTAAAATTCAAAAACAATACATATTCCCTTGTTTGCCTTAGTCTAAACTTCTCTTTCAACGCGAACTCGAGTCCTACGTTATCTTAACAATTATGAATGATGAATTTTCCCGTACTCTAGTCTCTAACCTATTAACAGTACCTAAGATTTTAACTTTAAATTTACAAAATCTTTCACTTATTGTTTAAATATTTAAGTTCACTTTTGTGTAAAATATATTTTATTAAGTTTCGTATTACAAAACATGTAGTCGTAGAAAGCTAGAAACCTCAGTCATAACTGTTTTATGTTTAATAAATTTTAAACATCTGATCTTAAGATAATCAGATATATTTTTTGTTAAGCCTAGTGTAACAAAAATAACGTGTATGCATAAAAAATTAGAAGGCTCAGTAGTGATAACTTTGTAAGATATAAATTTTCAACATCAGACCTAATTGAGTGATCATTTAGATATCAACATTTTAAAAATAAGTCTATTAAATAAAGGAATCATAGAAAGTCAGAAGCCTCAGTGATAAATTTTTAAACGATCTTAGATTATTCTTTAACATCTTACCTGATTGCGTAAACTTTAATTCCAAATAAAATTAATAGGCCTACAAACACTGTCAAATAATTCAAAACATATTTACTATTAACTACCTGGGCAAAGCCGTGGCGCGAAACCAACTGAAGAAATCGTAGGTTGCAAGATAAAGGTCGTGCAAAACACACAATTTTGGTATTTCCAAAGGTGCAGAGGAGAGACCATAGACAGTATAAATCCCTAAGGGATTTATACTGTCTATGGAGAGACAGGACTCGCGAGCGCCTGTTTTATTTAACAATATTACGAGAACAGTGCGATGTTGCGGTGGCGCTGGTGTACCGACGCTATACCCTATTCACGACTCCAATTAATTAAAACTGGCCGTTTTAAAGGGGTTGGCAACCTGTATTGCTACGCGAAGGTGAGGTTATTTGTGCGATAATTTTGCCGCCTCATTGAAGCGGGAAACATTATCGCACAAATAGCAAAACATATACATAAAACCGTTTTTTTACATGATAGTGTTGATATTAGTAGTAAAACCGGGTACCCGACACATATGAAAAAGTATATCACGAAACTAATCTAATACTACTTTAGAAAAAAGACTTAAAACTCCCACATTGTCTAAGTTGTGTTTTGAAATAATTTTACGAAAAGTAAGTAGACTTAGTAGGCTAATAAAATACTAAATGATATTATGTATATTTTTGGATTTTGACCAAGGTACGACGTCCCCGCCTGATGGACTATGGTATGAATAAAAGTAATTTCCAGGGGGGGGGGGGGCATTTGCTTGGGTTGCCCCCAATGCAAAATTCCAGGGGGGGGGGCAATGTAAATTTTACAAGGCTACTACTGGTTTTTTCGACTACTTCTTACTAGTTTCTTTATTATTGGTAAAAGGGTTATTTAGTATACCTTACTGTTATACCAATTACTACACTCTGGTTTTTCGATATTTCCCTACCGTTTGGCTGACAATTAAATACTGGTTTTTTTACAATTCCTTACATTTTATCAGGCTACATCTCACTGGTTTTCGTTTACCGCTTACTGGTTTTAGGTTGCGCCTTACTGGTTTTGGGTCGCACCTTACTGCTTTTGGGTTACTAGTTATTAACATATTTTTATTAGAGCAATGCAATGCAATTTATAATTAAATCTATCACGTCTATTACGTGACAGGCAACTTTCCTACTCTACCGAAGCCTATTTTCACCTGGATTTCAACAGCAGACCGGTATCCCTTTTTGAGGCTCACAAGTATTGTATAATATACTAGACTATCCTCGGATTAACACAACTAACCTACAACCAGTTTGCCCTAAAGTTGAGCGGTTCTATGCAATTTATAGTGAAATCTTTCACGTAAGTACATGGCGGTCGACAAACGTCAAACCACTCTTTTCGCAAACGTCGAAATTTCAAAAAGATCCCAGGATTTTGTTTTTCTGGGACGTGCCCGAAGAGTTACAAAATGTTTTGACTGCTTTAGTTGTGATGATAATCAAAAAAAGGTTTTATGAAGGCTTCTTCTCCCTGGAAGGGGCCCAAACCCCCTGACCGAGCCACTGCCGGTACTTCCCCACCTTACCTACGTACCCCCTTAATACTAAAATACAATTCCTTGCCTTAAACTGTATTTTATTAACCCATGATTTTTACATGTACAGAAACAGTAATGACATGTCAATAATACGGCAAATTGACCTTACGAAGCATAAACCGCGGGTTGCTGCTATTAAAACAGCAACATTGCCGTTGAATTTCTATTTAGTTACTGATTTTTATTGAAAACGTTACAACACAGGTTCTATTATATCTGTGTAATGTTGAAATTACAATACCGTACTGCTATTTCTAAAAACCAGTAAATACATGTAAATTATACGGCATATTGCTGATAAACAACGAAAACAACTTGTTACTGTTTTTCAACCACTATCAATAGAGTCGAATTTACAGTTAGGTCTGACAGTGATGGGACTTGGACGCAGTTAATTCCTTCCATCGAGTGAAATAAATGCTGTCTTCACATTCAGTAAAACCGATCACTCTTGCATGCGAACTATCTCACCTTAAAACGAATGTCAAGATCGCTCGATATCTTTCTTTTCACGCACACTTAGCAAAACAGAACAAAACTACAGCCAGTTTGAGAAAGAAGCCCTTGCTTTAATTTTGGTTGTTACGAAGTTTGGTGAGTATATCATGGGATGAAAATTCATATTACTCACAGCTACACTACTTTCTCCTGAGAAGCAAATATCAATCGCAACTGCATCGATAATTCCGAGATGAATGGGCTGTCACTCAATCTGCATACGATTATGAGATCAATAACCGACCAGGATCCAATAATGGCATCACAGACGCCATGAGCCGTATACCTTTACCGATACCATTCCGCCAATAGCAACAGAATACATCCTGATGATCGAAGAATTACAAAAATATCCACTTCATTGCAAAGACATCGTTCAAATTATAATAAGCAACCTCACCCAATCTTGGCGCATGTACCAAAATTCATTAAAGACGGATGGCCTTCAACGTCATAATCTGGATCCATATTTCTATTCCCGAGCAGTTCCAAATATAATCATTCTCAATGAGCTACAAGATGGTCATCTCGGTATTACCAAGATGAAGCGACTTGCAAGAGCTATAATCTGGTGGGCGAAACTTGACGCAGACATCGCAAATCTAGTAATATATTGCTCAGAGTGTAAACAACGATCATCAATAGCGACCATCAGATGATCCATTGGCCGAGGACAGAAATAGCGATGGAACGAGTTCATGTCGATTATCTCGGACCTATTGGCAAGAACATGGTTTTGGTTTTTCAAGATGAATTAATTTAAAAAAATTATAACAGATATAAAAATAAACCCGTTTACGAGATGAACTCGTACCCATTGGAAATAAACTCAAACTGAAAAATCATAAAAACAAGATGGCACAGGCTTTAATAGTAGTCTCATTCTCCTTTCGTATTTCTTTTTCATTTTGGGCTCCCAACTCCCCCTTTTCACCATGACCAGCAGGACGACACTTGTGTAGCTAGATACAGGGATACATAACTGTGCAATTTCACGTACGCGTTATATTCATATGGGGCCTAAAAATATCTCTTTTTTCCATCGCCAACGGGGCGACAATGGTATAGTTTGTTAGCCGAGAACAATAACTAACCAACTACGTATCAATGACATTAAGAGCAATTCGACTTCCGCGAGAGTCCGGCATAACAGCCTCCATTTGACGCACCACCAACAGAAATATCGGAACTGGAAATAAGAACCCCATTTGGCATTTCCCATTGGAAATGAGGCTATAAAGAGCGACGCTGTTTCTGCCACATAACGTTCACTTCAGATTATCACGAAAAAAATAATATTAAAATCAGAGTCGTTTTGTCTGTCTGTCTCTGTTTGGCTAACGAACGAACAAACGAATGCCCTTAGAACTAACCGCTAAGCGAACGAACGAATGAACTAGCGCTTGAGCGAGCGAGCAAATGTGGATCTCTCCCAACGAACTAGCTGTTGAGTGAGCGAAGCCAGCGAGGCGGCTAGTAAATGTAATATCACCCCATCTTTCGGTTTGAGTTATTCAGGACCCCCCTAATAACGCGTGAGATTTTATAAAATGTGTATTTTTAGTGTAAATACGTTAATCTCTGTTTGATTGCGTTGGATTTATTTAAAAAAATAATTTGCTTAAATATTTATATATGAGACTAGTTAAGACTAGTATTTTAGTAGTCTAGAATCACTGTGAGAAAATCGAACTATAAATACTAAAATTTTCAATATTAACGAACTACTAAAATTTCACCCAGTTTTATTGCAATTTTACACTGTTTCTTGCGGAAAAACAAATTACGTGATATTTGCCGAAACCCCCCCTCTCCTCCACGTGAGATTGGGTGAGATTCCGCCCGAGCCCCTCCCTCCCCTAAACGCCTCACGTAATTTATGGACGATCCCTGAGCTTTTCTGGGGCATCTACATGTTTGGAGTCTTTACAGATTCTTTTGAGCCTAGGCATAACTCTTCTAGACTTGGTATGTTTTTTTAATAACGCTGGTGGAATATCCCACTTCGACGACTTGTTCCATTTTCGGAAAGTGATCTCTGAACCGAACCGTATTGGTAATTTTCCCCAACCTTTTCTTTTTCTAAACTACTCAATATTTAACTTCATCCGCACAAACCGAACGATTTTATAAATTTCAATAAAGCTACATTGGGCTGACTAAAATTCCAACACGAAAAATTCCTTCTCAATTTAGAGGTTTTCCATTGGCTTAAATACATATGTTAGTAGCCGATAGTGTGATTCCCAAAATTACTAGGATGAATAAAAAGGTTAAAATCTACCGTAGTTCACTTTTTCACTGGTTCGTGGTGAAACAAACCGTTAGTGACGATTTTTGAATGAAATAAAGCTACAGTGGCATACTTATGAGTAATAATGTTAAATATGATAAATCTAACATAAACACGAGACCCGCGCAAACACATAAGGCAGGGACGAGAAAGAGAGCGACATGTATTGAAGCACCTATTGCCTTATTTTCCAGAAAACACATATTAACTGAAACTGTATCTTAATTCTTTATCAGTTTGACGATTATCTACGTGTAACACCTGAGAAACTTAATAATTTGGTATGGTAAATCTGTACGTTTAATGAAACCGAAGTTTGGAACTTATCTTATAATGGATACCACTCCCATAAGGCTAATAACTTCGTATGTAAGTATTAAAGTGTGTGCTGAGAGTTTAATTAAGTCTATAAAACGAGATGGTTTAAAAATGAAAGCTTAATAAAAAAATCACCGTGCCAACCTTTGTGTAGTGAAATAGTTTGAAATTCGTAGTTTTTCGAAATAAATTTAATATCATCGTTTTTTCGAAATTAATTGAATTTCGTCTTTTTTCCGAAAGTAATTTAATTTTCCCGTTTTTGGTTTAATTAATTAATCTTTCTAATAAAGAAAGCTACCTCTAAAATATATCATAATGAAGGACACAACTCTAATATATCTAGTTACAAATAAGGTAACTCTAAGATATGCAGGTAATCTCTCACGGCTCTGTGGTAATGAGACGGGGCACCGCCTTGCTGAAACCAGTCCTGCTCGTTGCGCCAACGGCAGTTCCTCAAGTTGTTGTTCTAGCTCATTTCTCAAGAAATCTAAATAACTCTGGCCATTTAGATTTTGCGGTAAGAATACTGGACCAATTAACCGGTTTCCAACAAGACCAATCCAAACATTCAAGCGCCCAAATTGGAATTGGTGACGGTGTTCATATCCCCAGTAAGGATTTCTGTCTTCCCAAACATGATTATTTTGGTGATTGAAAGGGCCGTCTCTTGCAAACGAGGATTCATCCGAGAATATCATGTTGTGGAGGAATTGTGGGTCATCGTGCACGGAATTTAGCATCCATTTGCAAAAATCCAGCCGTTGTTGAGCGTCTCCATCTCGTAAACCATGGTGAAGCGTTGCTCTGTAAGGATGGTACTTATCCCTATGTAAAATTTCCCAAATGCGAGTTTTACTCGCCGCGGCACAACTACTACGTGGGAATGCGGAAGAATAGGCTAAAACGGTGTTTTCAACTGGTGAGAGTCATTTACAGCTCGCCTTACAGTAGTTATGGATGGTCTTCTATCTGGATGTCGTTGCTAAAAGATCTCTCTCACTCGTCGTAGATTTCTTCCACCCTCCGCGTAGTAAATGGCCACTAGTTCCGTCCGATCAGCTCTGGAATATTGAGGCGTGATTGTTAAGATTGATTACGACAATAATGTTACAGTTATTTAAATACTAAATATATTTAGGGTTTTTACTGACCTTTAAACCTGTGGTCTATTTATCTTCTCGCCTATCAGGGTTAAAATAGGTTTCGAATACGACTAGATGCAAACACAGGCTTATTAGATTAAAAAACTAATAGGAAAAGTCAATTGCTATAAATGAGCCAGATTGTGGTTTCAAAAAGAGTGCCACGCCTCATGACCCCCGAAATGTGAAATACTGTATTTCAAAACAATGAATAGGGTGAAACGGTTCGGCACATTGGCCAGCAAGGTCGCCAGATCTTACTTAATTTAAATCACCATTAATATTTAATTAATTAATTTAATTTCTTCGCCATTGTTTCCTCGATTTTTCAGTGGGGTTTATTGAATTAAACACCAGATTAACAAATTTCTGACTTTCAAAGAGTTACACTACTCTCCCAATGGAATTCAAAAAAGTTATTTTATCTTGCCCAACTTGTCACTTTTTCAAGTCGTATTTTGTCAGTGAAAAAATATGTCTTTTTTTTCGCGGCCAACGCTATTTGTACGTTTTCGGTGACGCTGTACAATTTTCTCATTGACAATTTTCTTATAGCACCTAGCGGTTAAAATTTAAATTTGCAAAAAACGTGAGAATATTTTTCAATTTAGATGCAATTTTGGTAAAAAGTGTCCCCCAGCACGTTTAATGTAAAGTACAAATTTCAACTTTCTAGAAAACATAGTGTTTGAAAAAAATCACTTTTTCGAGCAATAAAAAACACCCTGTATAATCGTGGCACTGCCTTCGTGAGTGTTTAGTGGTTTCTTAGTTTTTTGACAGATTGTTGTCGCGTTTCTAACGTCTTGTGAAAATATAGTAAAAATGAAAAGCCAATTTCGAAACCTTTTTTGTCTGATCAAGCAGGGTACACGACGACGAAATAAAACACTATAATGTTTTAATATGTGATGAAAACCTATTTGGATTTTGGATTTTCTTAACACAAAAGTTTATCGTGGTGTACTTTGCTTTTTCGGAAAGGCGGAAGGGCCGAACAGACATTAAGATGAAATAGAAGAAAGGCTATAAGGGTTGGTGGTGCATTTGTGACCCGTCGTAAACGAGGTTGTATAGATCAAAATTTAAAATAGAATATATGGTTACACTTGGAATGTGTAAGGAATAATATGGTGAGCCTGATGATCACCACAGAAATGTGCCTGGCTAAGAGCCAGCGATTGATTTTGAAAGCACGCGCAACGCCTTACATTTGAAGTAGTGTACGTTACGGCCGATTCACAGCGAAGCACCACTTTACACATTCCAAGTGAATACGTATATTACAACCTGAAATAAAATGGAAAACAGTGAAATTTTATAGGAAACTAAAGGTATTAGGTGAAGTAACGAAATTTATATAGGGAAAGTTTAAGAAATCTGATCCCCCTGACATGATTTATCTCACCTCTGATACTTAATATCGAGCGACTTAAAATAAACTTACTTAGATGGGAGTGCTAGTTGATGTCTGGCTGAAATTAACCGACGAAGGCGATCTGGAGTTGGTTAAAAACAAATACCCTGGAATTTTCTTGGACTTTTTTCAATGCATTTTGAAACAACTTAATTTCACGTACGCAATTTTTATTTTCCACTAATTTTGCAAGGCTAAGAAGTGCTTAGACCAATGCCTTCGTTATTTATCTCGGGAGTAAGTGACACATCCCCCTCTTAACTGTCATTTTGTTATACTAGATGGCGTTGTTAGAAAATCGCAATTTTTTGATTTTGGCAAACTCGAAATACCCGAAAAAAATATAAAACAATTAGCAAGCAGCGGTCTCTATAAATAACGAAAGCATTGATTAGACCAAACTATAAAATTAATTAGGACCGAGCTAAATAACGTACATCTTAGAATTAAGTATATCTATGTCATTAAACTGTTAATATAATTCGATTAAAACACGTAACTTTGCGGGCATTTTCCAAATATGGAGAAACGTTATGAAACTAAAATGCTCAGACTATTACGCCCGAAAGATGTGTATTTTTTAGGTTTGACATTGGTAGCCGAAGAAATAGACAAGAACAACTGTTCCGTGAGGTGGGGGGCGCTTCCACGATTTCTCAAGAAAGTAGCTCCCATTGAAAACTAATCAAGCCTCCGAAGAAACATGTTTCATTTTTATAGTTAAGATAGTTACTTATCTCTAAGAGCTATATTTTATACTTTTGACTAGAGCAACTTTATACATATAATATTAAATATAATTATAAAATATTGAATATTAAATATAATTATATAATATTGAATATTAAAAATAATTATAAAATATTGAATATTAAATATAATTATGAAATATTTAATATTAAATATAATTATAAAATATTGAATATTAAATTGAATTATAAAATATTGAATATGAAATATGATTATAAAATATTGAATATTAAATATGATTATAAAATATTGAATATGAAATATGATTATAAAATATGGAATATGAAATATGATTATAAAATATTGAATAATTATATAATATATATATATAATTATTAAATAATGAATATTAAATAAAGTTTATAAATATTGAGTATTAAATTAAGTTAATAAATATTGAATATTAAATAAAGTTTATAAATATTGAGTATTAAATTAAGTTAATAAATATGGAATATTAAATAACATTATTTAATATTAAATATAATCATCTAGGCTAATACCAAAGGCACCACCTTAGGCGCAAGTCATCTAGCGACTTTTAATGCCTTACAATGCGTCGGAGGGTGGTGCCAAGCCCTTCGTGCCACGCTAGCTAACAGCTCCCTACACTTACTATTACCGTTAACATTAAATAAAGCATTGAATATATTATGTTATATAGGTATAAATTGTACAAACATTGCCATGAAAATGGAACATACATATTTTGCCTCGCTACGATGTGGCAGTTGTACAAGCAGGATTGGGTTCATCCGTTATTAAAACGCTTTAATTATTGACCGATAGTAGCCAATGATGTTTCAATTTTTAGGTTTACTTTGGAGTTCCAATCGGGAGACGAGTTGAAAAGTTGGGAAGATAACATTCACGAAAGCCTTATTTCAAATGTAAGCATTTAACTTTTCTTGTAAATTTGAGTTGACGAATATTTGAGAAGTTTATTTCGGTTACAGACATTTTTTAAAGATAAACCTGCGGTTTATCGGACGTTAATAATACAAAGAGACGATGGAATTTTCAGCCACCGTGACTTTTGGAATCGATCTATTTATTTCATTTCAGGGAATTTCTGACTTTGTTTCATTTTCTAGGAGTCTGACGTGAGCATTGCCCCCATGGAGGCTGATCAACGATACTTGGACCACGAAGAACTTTCTTCGACAGTTTTTGTAGCAAAATCTAAAATATTTTCTCGATTTTTGAAAGTGCATTCCACGGACACGTTTTCTTTTATGCGAATATTCAGCTGCAAGGTTGGTATTGAAACCGCTTCTCTCGCTTACCCAAAGGGACAAAGCTCTAGACATTATAATTAAATATCCATATTTAAAGTAATATTATTCCATGTCCTGAGAGCAGTCGCTCCACATTCCCGTCCTGGTCACGAACTAGGACTAACCGACTGAACTTTCTACCCAGCTGGGAAATTTTGAACCTGATATCCGATTTTCGGATTCTTAAATTATTTTCAGTATTTTAACCAATTCCCTTTCTCACCAAAACAACTAGGATATTTTTCTAAGACAAGTCGAGCTTACATATGATTATTAATTGAACTCACAAACTCAAACCTCGATACCACTCAGGTCACCAGCTCTGCCTAGCTTTTTACCTTTATTATTTTGAGAATCAAATTGTACATAATGTGGAAAGGTGTTTTTAAAAAATAAAACAATATAAAATTTGAAGTATAAATTGTTTTTATCTGTGTAACGAGCGTAAGTTATTTAAGTTCTTTACTTGGACGCGAGCTTTGCACGCAGATTTAAGATTAAAAAGGGGTTGCGACTGCACTGGGTGCTATATGCCTTCAAGAGCTACCGCTAAGTGACCTCCCGCATTTTATTGTAACACATATTGGTTAATTTAAAGTTATATTTTGAAGAACGAGCTATTTCATTGCAGATTTGGAGTTGTATTCTGGTGTTTGTATTGATCGTTCCTCTAATCATGACAATTCTCGAACGCTTCAATAATATCAATCCAAAATATATTGAAACTTATGAGAACATTTTACTCCAAACTACGTCCGTTCTTTTTCTCCAGGGTAACAGTATTTTCATTATTATACTAAACATTATTTAATTGATTCTTAAGGCCTCTTCGAGAGATGCAAAAGGGAATTTAGAAAAATGACAGTAAGAGTTTATGACACAACAGCATTTGTTGAACCATGGCACCATTGTAAGGCTAATTCGTTATAGTATCATCATATACATCTTTTAATTAATTAAAATCAAATAAACAATATTTATTACAAACATAGATAAATAAATAATTTTAACTTTTGCTAGTAGCAAAGATATCAAATACTATTTAAAAATTTTCTGTAGCCTTTGTCGACGGCTATCTCCTACAATCTAAGAAACTTATCGTTCAAAATAGTAACGGGTTTGGCAAATTTAACAATTAAAAACTGTGCTCAACAACTAATTTGGGCAAAAGTTTGGGCTCTTGTGTGATTATTCCAAAAGTTTTTATTACAGATTAAACAAACTTTTAGTAATTATCTGATATTTCCCAAATTTGTGTAGAAATGGTATTAGAAAACTCAAATAATCAAAGCTAGCCTTAATCGTTTTTTCGCCGACTGAAAACCAGACATTATAACTTTAAAGGCAAGCGGCATTTAAATAGTAGCTTGGCATGCTCTTTGTATTACTAACGAATTGCTGAATCAGATTTATTGAAGTGTCTATTTCGAAATAATTCTCAATCAATTATGTCCGATTTTTTAATCGTTGACTAAAAGGTATTTACTTCCAGGATATCAGAGAAGAACCAGTTTTTCTTCAATAAGGTTTCTCATTTTCGTGTGGACGTGGACTTCAATGGTTCTGGCGTCAGTTGTCTCAGGGGTTCTCTTGTCTATTCTCACTGTTCCATCTGTCCAAGTAGTGGACAATGTGATTGATCTTCTTCAATTCGCTCCTGAGATATCGAAAATTTACATCTTCCAAGATGTGAAAGGTTACGACTACCTATCGGTAAAAACCAAAAATATTTTCAAGTGGGGTTGACGTCAGTTTTAACAGGAATGTAAATGAAATACGTCTTAACGCGTACAAGCCAAGATTTCTAATGGGCGCGATTTCCTCACCACAACGCGTCACAGCTCAACTTAACCAACAGCAGGACTCAGCTCATACACGTATAAAATTGTTGAAAATGCACTTCTGTTTATTTCGCCCCACTTTATTTTTAATGTATTTTCTTTCAAACATTTTAAAGAAAGTATTTAATATACCCTTGTTATATATACAATGAATAAACAGTCTTAACGCATTTATGTAACTAAGAACTATGAAAACATTGAATATGAAGTGATATTTATCAAATCCTCAGAAGCAATTTTTGGGGGAGTTAGCTGTTAGTCTCTTGTGCCTACATTTTTATACAAACGTGTAAAATGGAGTTCATAAATTTCAATTGGTAATAATTCATTTATTATTTATAAATTTTATGATCAGCGACTGCTAATTTTCAAAAAAATATTATACCCATTAAGGTGAAAAATCGTAGGTTATCTCGAAAAATCACTTCGTGAAAATCACAGAACGTCTTTCGAAATTACCAATCAGGTGTACAAACGTGTTACGAGTATTTGCCTCCTCGCAACAGACTACTTTATCTTTTGTCTAAAGGTGGTTCCTTTGACTAATCAATACAGGGATGATTCGGTGGCACCCAATTTCTTTGTTTACGGCGACTACGAAAGTCATTAGGAACATCCATGTTTCAATCTCAGTATAATACAAATATTAGAGAGAGATGAAAAGAAGTGTTTTTGCGATTTGAGTTACTTCTTCGCGATCCTGGTAGTTAAGTTGGATTGTTCTATCTGAGATCTTAGTTACATATTTCCGTTTTAAGGAAACAATACAACAAAAAATTCATTTTGTGGCGGGATAATCCTAGAGAAAATTGTAGAGAATTATCGAAATAGACCAATTTTTCACAGGTGATGAGCAAAACAAACTCGTCATAGGAGGCAATAGTTTTTAGAGTTTTGTACGTTAATGTCAGAAATGGCTTAATGGTTCTTTTTTTTAAACAAAAGAATATTTTTATTCATCCAAAAATTAATTGGGGCCTACTTATAAAACATTTCCTTTCGCTTTTTTACAATAGTCGGTTTTTTAATTAGCATTTAAAACGAAATATTTCCATTTTAAACCATTTTAACTAAAAGATATTTTTACCTCTCCGAGGGGACAAAGTCCCCTAGGAGGGGTTATACAATCACCATGTCTGTCTGTCTGTCTGTGTGTGTGTCTGCCCTGCGAACGCGTTCGAATTTTCCGTGCAAAAGTTAATCATTGCGTACGCAGTTTCTCGAAATTTGTGCGTTCGCAGTTGCTAGGATTGTCGAAGGGTTGGCAAAACCACCGTTTTTGGTTAGGTTTGGTTTGGATGGTGTTTTTTCGTTAACGCTCACCGTCGTGACGGTTTTAACTCAGTTTGACTGGATATTTCATTATTGTAATGTTTATGTGCATGGTGTGAATGTTATGACGGTTGTGGGTGTTGAGTTTGTTGTGTTTATGTTATGATGGTTGTGGGTGTTGAATCTGTTGAGTTTGTTATGGTGAGTCTGTTGTGTTTGCGTTTGTTGCGTTGTGTTTGTTGGTTTGTACGGGCGTTTCCTCTTCAATTTCTTCTTAATGACTTTGGGACGGACCGAGTGCTGAGTGTTATGCAACCTCTCAACGTCAGGGTTTCCACCAATTGTACACGGTATTCGTCTTAGTATCAATTTGCGATTTATTAGCGCCGGCCGGGAATCGAACCCGGATTTGCCTCGTGCAAGAGATTTACTCTAACCACTCAGCCACCAACGCTTTTAAATTTACGGTGTTTTTCTAAAAAACAGCTTTGGCGAATGTCCTTTACAAAGTTATAACGTTACATCATTTTAAATATTTATAAATTATTTTAATCTTATATTTAATTGAATATTTATTTAATTATATTAATCTTATATTTAATTGAATATTTATTTAATTATATTAATCTTATATTTATTTAAATATTTATAAATTATATTAATCTTATATTTATTTAAATATTTATAAATTATATTAATCTTATATTTAATTAAATATTTATAAATTATATTAATCTTCTATTTAATTAAATATTTATAATTTATATTAATTAAATATTTCTAAATTATATAAATCTTATATTTAATTAAATATTTCTAAATTATATAAATCTTATATTTAATTAAATATTTATAAGTTATATTAATTATATATTTATAAATTATATTAATCTTTTACTTAATTAAATATTTATAAATTATATTAATCTTATATTTAATTAAATATTTATAAGTTTAATTAAATATTTATAAATTATATTAATCTTTTACTTAATTAAATATTTATAAATTATATTAATCTTATATTTAATTAAATATTTATAAGTTATATTAATTAAATATTTATAAATTATATTAATCTTATATTTAATTAAATATTTAAGTATTTTAATGTAAAATTTGATCGTGATCAGGAATTGAACTCGGGTCGCATTGTAACCATGCTGATAGTTCACCGCCAAGCCGTTGACTTCCTTATGGAAAATATTAAAGTAAAGTAAGCATTATGATAAGGCGTTAGGTCTAGATTCGACCAATCCAACGCTGAGGGAGCTCGTTGTTCAGATGTTCCACAACACCTCGAGGTTAATGGGGTAACACACCGTCATGATGGTATCATAGTAGCCAGCGGAACGTCGTCTTACGTGCTTGCTTCTTCGTTCGGCAAAAGTTACAAGTAAACAACAAAAAGGGGAATTAATACCCTGTTTTATTAGTAAAGTAAGGTATTTCAAGGTGAATAGAAGTGTTATCTTATGAAAGTATCTTGCTTTTTCTAATAAAAACGGTCTTTGGTTCACCTTTTGATGTTTATTTGTAATATTTGAGCGTTGGTGGATAATAACTGTATAAGCCAAATAATCGAACATATCAATAGCTCACAGGAAGTCTTATTAATTTATTTATTATTTGTATATCCGTTATGAAAGTGTTAAATAATACGTAGATTTTTAGAGAGATTTGATCATTAGCAGCCAAATAAACGCGGGAATGATGGGTACCCGGTTGATTAAAACTCGTCAAATTTATACACGTTAACGAGGCTTAACAGCCTTCCACCGACTGAAAAAGTGTTGTAGGTAGAAGAAAACAATGCCGCTAAGGAGACCCAGCGCTCAAATAGTTTTCAGCGCAAGGTCCAGTCACGAGAGATTCACCACCTGGTTGAAAGGTTACCCACTGGTCGCGGCTCCCGAAAATCAGAAATGATGTGAGGGGGACGACACGGCTAAATTCTAGCCGTTTCGAGAATTTTTCGCCAAAAATACTTTGAACCCCTTCCCTCTTACAAAAATAGGCGAGATAGCTATTGAGACAGAGTAAACCGAAGATCTATGTAGTCGGCCTTTAAGACCATTTAGAAGATAACATTGGCCGATAACTCGATACCCGAGCAAACCTTCCCAAACATTTAGTCTAATTCTTGTTGGTGATGGTAAGGAAAACTCCAGTAAGAATTGGCATAACTCCAAATGCTGTTATTTGGTTTGTTGAAAGACTCATCTCTCGCAAAGGAACACTCGCCGGTCACCAAAAGTTGTTTGAGGAAATTTTGGTTCTCATGACATGATCATTAGCCAACTACAGATATCATATCAACGTTCCGTATCTCCTTCGTGCAAAGCTTGGTGGAGGGTTGCTCGAAATGGATGGAAGTGGTGATTGCGAAGAGGGTTTCACTCGTCGTACCTTGCCAAATCAAGATCCTCACATGCGCCTCTAACGTTTGCTCGAGGATACTCAGTAAAGTAAGCTAGAACGGTATCGTGCATGTTGAGGTTTTGTAAATCTGCTCCACGGAACCTGGAATTGACGTCTCCGTTGTCATTGAAGTCTCAAACGGCTTGGTCTCCTATCAGGATAGCGAATACTAAAACAAATCACTAACTCTATGAGCATTACGATCGGAATCTCCGTAATACAACTCTACCATAAAAGTACGCTGTTCACAAAAATCAGTTGCATAATTGATTAGACTCAAAATCGATTGAGAATGGTTTTTATACGGAATGATTTCACTTTAAATACTTATTATACAAGTTGGCAAGCTTGCCAAAATATACCTCTCCTCGGAAGAATTGGCCCTTGGACCCGGCACTCAACGATATTTCGCCTTATAGAAATACTAAATTTGAAATTATTAGAACGCTCACGAAACGTAAAATATACGTGCAAGGAACTATTTTTTTAGAGAAAAACCAACACATTGTATTATAGGTCTTAAACAATCAAATTTATATGGAAAAACAAAAAAAGTTAACTCGAAAACCAAAACTATAAGTGAAAGCACTATGAAAAACTGAGTGGGCTCACGACAACAACCCATAAAGCCGATAAAAATCAATGCGAATAAAAAATCGTAGACATGAATAATCCCCCACGTTATCAACAAACAAGAAAAATAACCAATAGAAAAATATATAATAATAACCCAACTAAGTAACAAGTTAATTTAAATACTTAGGAATCAAAAAAAAGTCAATCTAAATACCCACGGTAATAAACATTGTATTAACAGAAATATGAATTAAAAATATATTAATAATAACCCAATCAAACAACAAGGTAATTCAAATACTTAGAAATCCAGAAAATGTCAATCCATATAAAAATTTTAATAGAAAAAACCAAAAACACCTTACCGTTAACAATTCCCGGCTTATAACGCAAACAAAAAACCTTAACTGAATAGTGAAGGCTATACAATAGCGCATATCTCAAAATATAAAACCAACGTAACCACATTAATAAAAATGTATCACACATTTAAAGCCGATAAGAAAACACGTAAAATAAATTACGAAGTTACGAGTAAAGTAAGCAAAACGAAAAAAGTGCGTTGTATGCCACTTGAAATTGTATTAATAAATGGCCCTTAACGGTTCAAAAGTACCAATAGACAAAACACTAACTAAGTGGACCACCCACGGGTTCTACCCTTTAACCCTCTTATCTCTGCTGACTGCGCTAAAACAAGATTTGACCTTAAAAAATTGCATACGTAAAAAATGTAGACTTTAAAAACTATAAATATACTCTTCCGCTTAAGCTGAGCTTTTAATTTTCAATGAACCGTAACATGTATCGGTGGTTCTGTGGTAGAAACCCGCCCGAAGCAATTGCAAAATGATACTATAATGTATACCGTGAACCGTTGGTGGAAACCCTGCCGTTGGGACCTGGACAAGTTAACGTAACCCTCAGCACTCAGTCCGTCCCAAACGTACTCACAATTCACTAAAGAAAATTATAATAATACTCTTGTAGTTTTTGAGAAAATTGCCCTGTCAGACAAACCCCGGACACCCTGTATAAGTGGAATTGAAATGTTTGAAATGCTCACAAGTACCACATGCTTATACGTGAGACGGAAGTACAAATTCATCTTTGTAACAGAGTCATTTTATAGAATTCGGCTAAAATGAAGAATAACCAAAAGTGGATTTATATGAAGAAAAATGTCGAAAATGTACTTTTTGTGGATGAATTTAAATTTTTCCCGACCGTGGTGATGATTTCTAAAGATTACAATTTCTTACACGGTGCACCCATGTGGAGTTGGATCTCGAAAAAAGCAGCGGTTCACATGTCGAAAGAGAATTTGGTCGTTGAAAATCGATTGATCATTTTACGAAAACATTTCAACCAAAGAAAGAAACAAGAAATATTGAAAAAGTGAGCGATAACTATAATACATAATCATTTTTGGTTTGCGAAAGGTCGCAATGGGGTCATAGATTACATGTAGTACTTTTGGCGCAAGAATTTAATTGAAAATTTTGACGTCTCGATTTTCAATTTGACAATTTGGTGTGATATGATTTTAATACCATTTGTAAGTTCATTAATAAGACCTTTGGAAACAGATAATTTATAAAAACATTTCACTATAATATTTAAATTTATGACCAACAGATAAAATTAAATACTTATTTAAATTGCACTACTATATCAAAACGATGAATTTAAAATTGAAACTCAACTTTGCGTATTGTCATAAATTCCTCTACGTGTATACAATAATAATAACAGCTTTAAGCCTTTAGTGATTAATATGAGCAAAATTTTAAATTTTCTAGAATTAATGACCTTAAAGCAAAATAGAAATTGTTTGTTTGGTTTGTATTACAACAAATTTTTAATAAATTGGCTTGCCAATGTATGCAGATTAAAAAAATTAAAAGCCCGTAATTAACGATATTTTTTTCAAAGGATCCATCACTACTTCGAAGGGAATCTGTTTTCCACTGAACGCGCTTATACAATATGGAGAACTAAGAAGCTGCTCATGGAACCGACAGTCGAGATGGAACACCACATAACCACGAGCCTCACAGTTTCGTCTTTCCGATTTCCATTTTTAATTTTAGCTGTCGGATACGGGCTAACGTTAATTTCATCATTGATCTCGATTTTTACGCCTTCAAAATAAAAATTAAATATTAACATAAGGGATTTTACATAAGGTAAATTAAATAAAGGTTAAGTCGAAAGAAAAGACGAAGAGCGTAGATTACCAAAGTTCTGACACAATACCACCAACAAATAAGTAGATGCAGTTTCGGAAAGTTGAAAAAATGTCATGTAGTGCATCTATGCTCTAAACTTCATTTATAAACAAGATTCAAGTTACTGTGGAACCATGACGAAGTCTGAGACAACTGTGAAGCTACTTATTTGACCTTTCAACCAAAAGTCGTACGAAATAAGTTCTCTATTGTAAAGCAACATTTTTATTTAAGACACTGTCTTTTGTCAATAATAGTCGTTAGTGAACACCGAAATTATGTAAATTCAGAAATTATTGAGTTTTCCAATTTAAGCAAGTTTCAATGCGCACTAATTTTGCACTAGAAATAGAATTTACAAAAGGACAGAGGCTATTAATTGGAAACCATTATTTTGCACAAAGTAGGCAACTATAGCATATCTTAAAGTATTACTTGAATTATATACCCACGATATTCTAATAATTGGCGACATCAGACTGCCCAAGATATACTGGAAAATCCTTGACACCAGCAACTGCCATTCTGCAGTTAAACGCCGGGCGGAGGCACTTTTAGACTTGGCCGTTACTCTTAACCTGTCGCAGTTAAATGAAGGAATATTTGTGGTAATATATACTCGACCTTGTATTAACGAAAAGCAACTTTATCTCTTTCTCTACGAACGTGTCCGAGTTACTGAAACTGGGCAAGAAAAGATTCTCAAAATTTACTGAAAATAGATCGGCGTATTCATGAGAATTCTATCGTTAACGATCTACAATCAAATACAAGTAAACTGTACTCTTACGTAAACGAAAG
Organism: Leiobunum rupestre; assembly: GCF_980474605.1. Lineage (NCBI taxonomy): Eukaryota > Metazoa > Arthropoda > Arachnida > Opiliones > Sclerosomatidae > Leiobunum > Leiobunum rupestre. The sequence continues at coordinate 9,692,628 of NC_143390.1, forward strand.
AATCAAGTGTCAAAGCAAAGATATTGTCCTCGAAGAAAATGGAAACTTCGTCTCAGACACCGACGACATAGCCGTAAAATTTCGAGACTAATTTTCTAGCATAGGAGAACCCAAACGTGCGAGTACTTCAAGCGACACAACCATTAGCTGAAACAGCGACAAGAATTCAAGCAACAGCAACCGAACAAGTCGGCGGGTCCTGACTGTATCCCATCTATCATTGTAAAAGGGTGCCAATTTAATCAGTTTTCTTAACGACGTAATGCCCTCTGTCGAGAGTCAAGGGCAAGTAGATGTTATCTACTTAGACTTTAGTAAAACGTTCGATAGAATGAATCACAAAATGTTCCGGGGGAAGCTGGAAAATTATGATGTCAGTGGAAATAATAAATAAATTATAATAAATTATAAATAATATAATCTTTTCATACCTAGAAAACCGTGTCAATATTTAAAAAAAAAATGGAACCGTTACAAATGTTAACTATACCTTAAAGGTCCTGTTTAAGCCCTTTATTTTTGAATACATTCCTCAACGATATTCCTGTCAAAAAAACGGTCAGAACAAAAAAAGACTTGCCGACGATAATAAAAACTATACGATTATCAAAAGTGTTGAAGACCGTAAAACGCTTAACGATAATGTTATTGAGATTTACGAATGGGGTTAGTCAAACGACATGCCACTGAACAATATAAAAACCAATGTAGTGTCATTTACCAGGAAAACCACGAAAAATTCAATACTCATATATGATTTAGGACTCGCAAACTGTACGCTATATTAAAAATAGCAAAAAATTTAGGATCTCCCAGAATATTTACAATTCTATATAAATCCCTAGTCAGATCAAAAGTTGAATATTGTTCTCAAGTTTATAGTATATTATTGAAGGTATACAGAAAAAATTCGCAAAGCTATATTCATTAAACTTTCAACCTGGAAATAATTAAAGATAAAAAATAATCGAAAAATTTATATCACCATCTCTACGTATATAACAGAGTTAGACTTCACGAAATAATGTTCTTGTGCAAATTATAAAATAAAGGTTAAGACTGCAGCGAATTATTGGAAATTATTAACATAAGAGTACCAAACCTTCACACTCGCACCTTTTATGTAGGTGATCTGTAAAACCCAAATCCAATTAAAAGGGTTAAAAAACTAACAACATTTTTTAATAAACAAAGATAATTTAAATCTTGATATTTTTGAGCCAAACATAAACAAGTTTAATAAAGTCTCCTGTATGCTTTAAAATAAAAACTGGAAAACACCTCTAACCTTAACGTAATTCTAGTGACAAGTCTCGATCGAGAAGCACTGTATATAATGTTTTTTGATAAAGATTGATAAAATATTAATTTCGAGACATGACAAAAGAACTTGAGCAAACTTCAAGTATTTATATTGCGAATATACATGTATAATGCTTCAGTTATCTTAATTATGGAAATGTTTGTTTCAAATTAAGGATTTTTTTAAAAAAAAGAGATAAGAAATTGTATGATATAAGTTAACAAAACAAACTGGTGAAATAAATGTACTTTCCAATGACGAAAAAACAAATCCCTGTTAACCTATAAGAAGTGCTGAAAATCATGTTGTTTTTATGGTGATAAAAAAGCTTTAGATTTGCATTAAATTGAATTGTCATATGCGTTTAATTTCCTCACAAATTTAAGACAAACTTCGGTACTTAAAAACTTGCGAGATTAGGTGTTACGACTGATCATTACATTTGAAGATTCATATCGCAGAAATGGTGTCGTTCTTCTGGCCAATGAGATTATTATATATCTTTACACATGTATATATTGTTGTAATGCGCGGGAATGAATGCAATTATACAAGTTTCTTTTACCAAAAGAATACCTCGCATGGATTTATTCCTCGGTTAACGAAGCGTTTATATTTGGTTAACTATTAACCTTTCTTTACATTACCAATGAAAAGTTTTGACTCTTGTAATAAGGCTTCCCAAACCTGGAAATTATCTTATGCTGATAGATTTAATAATAGTGGAAGTAGTTTTCCAGACATTGCTAACTCATCCAACATCCAATCAATTCCACTCTTTTCCTAGAGAAAATTCTTGCGGAGCCTGGGATAACAATTATAATTGGATTTAAAATAAAAAAATTATCACTCTTTTCCTAAAGTTTTTCTTAAAGGCCTAGGTTTGCTTCTGCCCGCCCCCCTTTAAAATAACTTGCCTGAAAAACAAATACCCTGGTGGTATGCCAACCGCTGAACATGTTGGCCCACCACCAGAGTATTTGCTTTTCAGGCAAGTTAATTTAAGGGGGACAGGCAGAAGATAACCTAGGCCTTTAAGTTATCCGAGAAGCCGTTGGCGTGTCAATTACCTATTTCGGCAAATTATCGGAGGGCACACCTTTTCATAATATTTTTGAATTTTAAATTTTAAGTCAGCGAATGCAAAGAATAATTTCCCGTGAGTTTTTGCACTAAAAATTGCATTCGAGGGAAATAAACATGGTTTTTTCGTGTAGTTACGATAAACAAACTGCCTGGTTCGAGCGCAATTAATGTTTTGGTAATAAATTCGATGAAATTAGGGGATAAATTCAAATTAGGAATCGTTAGTCCTAACATTTCTACATTTTGTATCTTTAATCAGAAAGGGAAAATATCCTAATTTAACATTTTCTAGATGGCACTACAAACAGATTTTTATAGCATCTACCTTTTGAGACCTAAAATGTCATGACAGCCGGAGACGGAGTAATCGGGCATTGTTCGTAGTTTCTTCTACGCGTTCTTGGTACTATGAAAACCAAGTCAAACTTAATTCTTGAGATGGTATCAAAAGTCAAAATTTCAGCCAGAGATTCCAACAGTAGACCGGTTTCGCCCTTTTGGGGCTCATCAGTACTGTGTAGGAACTCTGGCTATCCTCGGAAATCTGCCGATATCAGTAAAACTTGAGATGGTAAACAACTAAGCGGAATGTCGAAATTATTTTATTTTCAAGCGAAATAAATTTGACGTTTAGCTTATCTTTCGATACTTTGAAAGTATTAGAATTATTATAAATAAAAACCCGTTGTTAAAAACAGAGATTTTAACGGAATAATCTAGTTTCTCGCGAAATAACTTACCACAGATCTGCACACCAGTTTAAATTTTTAAATAGATTACACAAAAAAGGGATAACAAATAACATGTGGGATTATCCAAGAAGATATTAAGGTATTATTCTGGACTAGATCTAATGTGATTACACTGCTTTCGGTGAGATTTACTAGGATCAGACTGATTTAACGGATAATGCATTTTTCAGATTTCCTCTTTTTGGTATTACTCTTTTTAAGCTGTAATTCTTTGTTTTTACAGAATTCCGTAAACCCTTGTTATGAAGAAGAGATTTACCAAGAATTCACTTTTTAAGCAAAAGAAAACTGATAAATTAAATTTAGAGTTTAAATGACGTTATCGGGCTTCCTTTATAAGAGATAAACCAAGTTTACTCTTATAAACATTCAAGAGTGCCCTATATGAAGGTTTATTAGTTTTACTGATATCGGCAGATTTCCGAGGATAGACAGAGTTCCTACGCAGTACTGATGAGCCCCAAAAGGGCGAAACCGGTCTACTGTTGGAATCTCTGGCCTAAATTTTGACTTTTGATAAGTTTACTTTTTCTCTAAGGAAAGTTTTGAAATTTTCGAACAAAACGTGTAAAGCTCGCTCTCTGGCTAGTTACCATAGAGGGCAAGACACCTCATTTCATTGTTTACGAAGACTGGTTTGATTTCGTTCAATTTTCTAAATAAATTTTAGACTGAGTTAAAGAGGGATTACAATTTCAATTTATGTCCTTAATGATTTATTATGAATTATTTAAAAAATTCTAAACAGGGTGTTATGGATGAGCACATAAAAATTAAGTGACGGGTTCTTTGGGTCATATGGAGTCGAACATTTCTGATGAACATGGAACCCAGAATACATTGCTTCTGAGTAATTGACCCTCAAAAATCGGCCTACAATACGTCGAAAAACGGGCAAATGTGCAGTTTCTATTATTCTTTGAACCCAATTTATATCTTTAATTTGTTTGGTTTTTCTAAAAAGAAAAAAACGATCACTAGTATCGAAAGTGCGATACTTAATTAGAATAAGTAGGATAAATGTGTAAATTACATGTTACGTAAATCGAAGGTGTTTCAAAGTGTCGCCGTTTTTTTAATGAAAGTTGTTTTATTGAATTGGGATCTTTTTATTCTTCAAATGTCATGAAACACAAACAAATTTAATTAATTTACAAAAATTGTTCAAAATGACCACCTTCAAATGATTCTTGTCCACTGAGATAAAAGTCGGGATATCGCGCGGACCATGCAAACAATGACCCTTCGACCAATCCATCTCATCGAAAACGTCGCATCAAGGTGAGCTCATCTAGGCTAAGACGTGGTGGGGCTCCGTCGTTCCATTAACCACATGCGCCTCCTCGTTGCTAATGTAGTCTTCCAGTAATTCAGGCAAAGTATCTTGTATTAACCATACATACACCTCACCATTTAGCCTAAGTGTGAGTAAATAGGTTCCAAATAAATGGTTAATAACAATACGACTACATTGCTGTTGGTGTGACTTAACAATTATCACGACTCGTGTGGCGTTTCCATGACTCCACTGGTAGTTTACTTTTTGTGAACATTCAGTAAAGAATCACGGTATGTTGGCCACGTATTATTCGTCACAACTTAAGGTTATTGGCCGGCACTTACCCCCCAAAATTGTCGGGTATTTGTTCTGAGTTCACCTTTGAAAATTGTAATTACTTAATTATTGGCGTTTCACGTTCATTTAAGTTCATAAATAAGTGACAGAGGAGAGGATTTTAAATCTAGTTGTAAAAAAGTATTTGGATAGGCTACAACAAACCAAGGGGACATTTTCCAAATGCCCGTCATTCATTTAGACTTCGAACTTTCACAAACATATTGGTTGATTTTCAAGTACAAAATAACCAGCTGCTTCGACAAACTAATACTTTGCGTCTAAATAATACCAGCTATGGTGAATTTCACTAACTCTGAGTACGTGGATATGCAATTGATGTACGGATGGCCCCTTGGTAATAGTTTAGAAGCGAGGTGGTTATATCTGGAGCAATTTCCCGATAGATGATTACCAATTAGACGCACGTTTAAAGCCGTCGATAGACGTTTACGAGTGCGTGATCATATTCAATCAACATGTTATTGCGAAAGGACGGAAGTTGTTCTAGAAGACGTCGATGAACAAATAATTACACCTTGTCTTTAAAACTAGAATTTTTTAATATACCGAAAATACAATTTACTTCCATTTATTGATAAATAAATAAAGAGTTGATAATTAAAATAACGTAGGTACTTACCATTTTCGACAATGATCCCACAAGAAGTACCCAGCCAGTGGGAAAGCAATTGGGGGTGAATCACGTCAAAGTGTGACAAATACTATATGGTCACCAGTATCACCCATACCATCTGCAAAAGGTCCAGTATCTGAATGAAGCAGACTATCCTAGTCGAGTTGAGTTTTGCCAGTGGTTTGTGGACAGAGTCGCTGAAAATCCTCAGTTTCCGGATATAATCCTAACGGCATTATCAATCTGCACAATAACCATCAGTTGAGTCAAAGAACCCATCACGCGACAACGGTTAGATCACAGCAACAGCAATTTAGCCTTATTGCCTGGTGTGGAATTGTTGGTAACACTTTTCTTCGACCTGTCTTTCTTCCACCCAGTCTAAATGCTGAGGAGTATTTATGGTTACTACGAGATCCTTTGCTAGAATTACTGGAAGACGTACATTTAGAAACGTTGAGGCACTCGATCTACCGATTTAACCCCTCCCGACTTTTATCTCTGGGGACCAGTGGTATAGTCGGGCCAGGGTGGGTCACAATAATTTCAAATCATTACTTAGGTATGGCCAACTTCAATCAAGAAAAACATCGAAGTTGGACGTACATTTGTAGCGCCCGGTAAAGCCAGAATCGATCACGAGGAGAATTCGAAGTTGGCCGTACGCAGGAAGCGCCCCGGTTCTTTTTTAGGACAACACCACATTTCAAGACTGAAAGTCACGACATTGAAGACCTACGGCAACGAATAATTGATGCTTGTGAAACAATCCGTAACATACCTGGAATCTTCCAATAGGTTCAAGAATCCTTTGTACGACGGGTCCATGCGTATTTAGAAGCCCAAGGTGGTCATTTTGAACAATTTTTGTAATTAATTTAAATGTGCACGTGTTTCATGACAATTGAAGAATAAAATGATCCCAATTAAATTAGACACTTCATTAAAACAACGGTGATACTTTTGAGGGCCAATTACTTGGAAAGCAATGCATTTTGGGACGCATGGTCATCAGACATTTTCGACTCAATATGACCCAAAGAACAAGTCACTTTATTTTTGTTATGCTTATCCGTAACACCCTTTATATAGGCGTGTAAATGGTACACTTATAGCTATCTCTTCAAAGCGTATGTCGCTAGAAATATTATGTTTTAAAACGTTCACTCTTTCGGCATTTGTACCCATCTTCTAATCATTTAATTTTAGTTTTCTTATAAACTTAAGCATCGAAACACGAAAATTATTGTGTAAGTAAATTTTTTTATTTTAAAGTAAAACATCGGAAAAGTATCCCTGGTTTGATCAAACACGGGACCCTAGGCTGCACGAAGTTGGTTATTTCTCTCGTCTCCCCCTCTGTTGTCAGGCCAGACTATGAATAAATGCTTTAAGAATACCACAAAGTTACGTTTTTAAGCCTTTGACAGTTTTAACAATCTCACACCAGTCTATGGCTAGCCTATACATTTCTACCTCTCCGAGTGAACTTGTCAACGGAGAGATAATCCCTTCGCCTTGTCTGTCTGTTTGTGTGCCTGACTGTGTTCGTAGTTGACGTCACGGGGTCAAATGTTAGAATGGTGTTCACAGTTGGCAACCCGGGGAAAAAGGGTTGTCATTGTGTTCGCAGTTTCCAGAGACGTTGAAAAGGCAATTTCAATCACCGCTCCCATTACGTGATCTGTGATACCAATAGCGGTATTGCAGTCACCTGGGGTGTATTTGTGTGTTGTGTGAGGAGAGTTGGTATTGGTGTGTATTTGTGGTACTGATGTGCCGTTGATAGGCACTGTTTTTGACGTTAAAGACGGACCAAGTGCTAAGGATTACGAAAAACTTGTCAACATCCATCAAGGAGCCACCAATTATTTACGGTATTTGACTTATTGTCAAGGCCAATAGCATCGATTGGGAAGAATCGACTCCTGGTCACCGAACCGCACGTGCGATTCAATTATTCAACCACCGAAGCTTGTTACTCAGTAGATAAATTTAGGAATTGAATGTAAGCGAAAAATCAATGTTATCTCAGGTGGAACTCGATTCTATTTCATGATAGGCAACTGTTTTACGACTGAACCACCGACGCTTTTCCGATATATAATAATTTCAGGAATAAGAGCGCATGTAATATAGTCAACAAAGAACATTTTCAAGATGAGATCGCAATGGATTGGCCCTGAATTGAACCCGAGATTTTTACATCTATAGGCTAGTGTTTTACAACCAGTGCCGTATTTCCGCCTAGGCCAACCTAGGCCGTGGCCTAGGGGCCCATCCTTGGAACGGGCCCCCCAGTGACCGTAATTACGGTATTCGAAGGCATAAATCTATAATATCAATCGTAATTTATATTAGAGAAATTCCTAGGTAGAAGATTTTGTTTTAAAATTACCAAAATTTCTGCCTGGCAGTTTACGGGTGCAGCCTTAAATCGCAATGTTGCGTAATTATCGCATATTTAGTCGATGATTGTTAAGAGCTCTTATTTAGTAATATAACCGTAGAGCTCAGACTTCTACGCTGAATCAGGGAAATTCAAGCACAGCCTAGTTCCAAGGATAAGAGTAAATGCAGCGCGTGAAAAGGGGGAACAGACTCCTTATCTGCCTATGGGCCCAGGATCTCTAAGTCCGGCCCTGTTTACAACCGAGCCACCTCCAACTCTCGCGGTACTATTAAATTCATAGGCATGAGAACGAATTATATATAAGAAAAAATCATCTTTATCTTGGTTGAAAAAGATAACATTCGTGTTGGACGGGGATTGAACCCGGTTCTTTTGCAAATATTTTTGAAAAAGCTCACATAAAACAAAATTTAGTAAGCGATGCATGTACTTAAATAGAGCTCGAGAGAATTTTCATTGGATGCACTTGCATTTGAACGAAGATCGGTACTATTTTGGTTTTCAAACTTTTTAAACTTATATTGCATTGATAATCGGCTTTGGAATGTAACCAAAAACTCTTGATTGTGTAGTGCTCATTTTGTCACTAAACAGAAGATCTGATAATCTTTTAGATGCAGATTAAGTCCAATCGATTTTCCTTTGAAGAACGTCACGCATGCCTTAAGTGTATAGAAGCCAAAGCGTGGATTGACAGAGAGATTTATAAATAGAATACGGCGTAAATCTGAACCTCAAGTTAGGATTTTTGGAGATTATAAACTAATTGGAACATCAATTGTAGCAGTGTCCGGCCCTTGTGTATCGCGGTTTGCTGATTGGCAACACCGCACCTGGTGGGTTTCTAATTGGTGTTGGTAGCCGCGCATGCTAGTCAAGTCACTCAAACGTCAGACGGGAAACAAATTGTACACAGTAGAAGAAGTCGTTGCTTAAGCGTTACGTGGTCGTGATTAATACTTAGCGTGGGTGGAAATGGCTGCATCCTCGATTGTTGGAAGAGATGGCACTTACTTTATACCTGAACTATTATTTGTAGTTTTCTAAGCCTATGTTGAGTTCTTGTGTAGCCCACCTTGAAGCCTCCGAAGGCATTGTTTTTGCAATCAGAAAACCCTTGACTTCCACTTTTGCAGGGGTATATTAGTGGGATGTGCATGTAACAGTTTTTCCGGAAGCGAATTATACTGTAGTGATGAGACAGAATCTTTAAAAACTAACGTATTACTTCTGCTACCAGTTGCAGCAGCAGCGTATGACTCGTTGTTTTTCAACAGTGTTACCACGGACTGTATTATAAAGGAGACAGGTTACAGGTGTAGCTTTTACAACGGCGCGCTTTCGGGGGTGTGGGGGGGAGGAGTTTTAAGAATCTCAAGGCCGAAGGGCAGAAGTAAAACGGCGTGTCTCCTCTCGATAATTTTATTAGTTTGTTGTGGATGAATTTGTATTCATTTTTATGTTCAATATGGTTTAAAAACGATGTATGGTTTCTATATGCTGTAATTGGGAAAATAGTTAAGCACCCAATAGCAAAATTAGTTTTATCCCTAACCCTCATTCAAACAAAGATCTAGCAAAATGTAGACGTTGGATTTCTGTATGTTGTAGATTTGATAATGGTTTAGATTTAAAAAGTTCCATAAATCTACCCTGTACATGTGTTCGGAACACTTTGTCGGTAAAGCTGGACCCACTGCCGAACATCCTGATCCAGTTCCTTTTGAGGAAACACTTGATACATTACAAATCATGGTAAGCACAATTATTGTATATAATTTTGTAAATGTTATATAAATTTAATATTTTTTACAATTTTGTTAGTACCAAAATAGGGATCTGTCACATCAGGATCATGATTTATCTTTAAATTTTGAAACTAATAATTCGATACCGAAGTGCAGTACCCCAACAAAAGAGAAAAAAGACGACAACTTTTCAATATCAGAAAAAAGTTCTCAAAGTGATGACATGGTAGAAGCTCTTACAGTCGTAGAAAACGAAGACGATTTCCCTTCAGCGAAGCACATCAAGTTTGAAGAAAATAGCGCCACATGTGTTCCCGTTCCATTTAATTTGGTGTCAGAAAGTAAAGAGCCACTGAAAATAGCATATACTGATTACGTCAACAAGACTCTTGCGGGTAAAACTATGCCAAAAGGTTGGGTTGTAGCAATAGTTGATGAGTCCTGTTTTTTTTCCAAAAATTAACGTAGAAATATATCAGTAGATATGAAATACTTTTAAACAAGTTCAAAGGTCACAAATCCCAAATGGCGACCTGTAGAACCACATGCTAGCTTTGAACAGTGCTTCCCCCCCTTACTGGTTTGGAGTGCCCTAGTGGTTACACACTTGTTTGGTTACACCCTTGTTTGGAATGTTCACCTTGATTGGTCGATTAACTCTGATCGATTGACCACACCCCTTCAATACTACACCAATAGTAGTGTAGATGGCTCCACCTTTTAATTATCATCACGAGTAGAATTTATCCAACACATTAAAACCTTGTAAAACAAGTTGGTATTGTGCTTTTAACAACTAACAAACGCATTAAATTTTACTAAGATCTGGTATCATTGATCCTACTCTATCTAGTTTTTCTCACTAACACATTTCCCGGCAAGATTTAACTGGACACGGCACTCAACGATATTTCGCCATATTCAAAGCATCTGCCTAAAAACGTAGACCCGGTTCTATCCCAACCAGTAGAATATTTATTATTATTATTATTATAATAAATATTACAATTATTATTGCCTTAAACAAATTTCCAATATCAATAGAATAAAAAACCAACTTTGGACTCAAAACGTTATTAAATTACCAAAGCAACAAAATGAGAAATAGAAAATACAAAATTTAAAATTATTAGAACGCTCACGAAACGTAAAATATACATGCGATAAATTATTTAATAAACCAAAACCAACTCATTGTATTATTGGTCTTAAACAATTAAAATTTATATGGAAAAACAAAAGTTAAAGCGAAAACCAAAACTATGAGTGCACGCACTAATAAACAAGTTGGCAAGCCAAAATATACCTCTCCTCGGAAGAATTGTCCCTAGTGGTATTAATTTCTCGAGATAACCCTTAAAGATATATCTCCGCAATTTAGAGTTATTTGTTAAAAATGTTATCCCAGTTCTATCCCGCCCGGTATAAAATTTAATTATAATTAGAATAATTGAGACGAAACGACCAATTTTAATTTATTTAGAATATCATAAGTTAAGTATTTACAACAGTGAGTTAGACGTACTATAACAATGCACAATTGAATTACACCCTTTTTACAGTACAAGTTTTCAGTTGAATATAATACAAAGCAAATTTTAATGAAAGAAATAGCTACAGAGGGTATTATAACGACCGTTCGCTTTTTGGTTTATAATTTTAACGGAATCGGGCCGATTTTAATTAAACGATAGTTTATCGAAATTTTGTTAAAAGAATATTCCCTAAGGCCGCGCGATTAATTTACGAGAATAATTTCCCGTCGCCGTTATATCACAAATTTAGTTGATTCGGGATTGCCAGAACTTTAATGTTGTGGGCGAGTGATTAGAAATAAAATGGCAACCAGAATTATGCAAAATTATAAATGTTTAGTTTTGTTCAGAACAGTCTATGTAACGTTCTAGATTTAACTTTCATCAATAACCCAACAATATATATCCCTCCTACGTAATTGTGCAGAACTGGTACTCAAGTGTCCACTTACACTTAAGTAAATATCATAAATTATACTGAGTAATTTAAATAAATTCAAACTACCTTACTATAAACTCTTGTCTTAATTAACAGCTGAGAGCTGTTCGCTACTAATGTCTTCCAATCTACTTAATTAGCCTCACAGGTTGAGTTGATAATTTCAAGGGTAGAATTAGGTTATTCCAATTCAAAAAAAAAAAACAATCAATTTTATCTTACAGCTGACTTGAGTTAGTTCACAAATACTTTAACCCTTTCAGTCTTAAACACGCACTGTTCATACACTTAAGTCCATTCGCTCACGTTCCAAACGCGAAACACAATTTAACACTTTCCTTGACCGAAGACCGAACATACTAATTAAAACCGCAAAGTTACCTCATATCTTTTGACCGACACCAGGTCCCCGTCCTGTAGTAGTTCGTCTGACCGCCAAGAACTAAGAAAGACTAATCTTCCTTATTGACGGCAACGGCTTTATATACGTTTATTTGATGTTTTTTGGTCCCGTCCAGATTTGACTAAAGTTCGAAAAATTGAAGAGATTATATTTTTTACCCGGTTTGATTGATAGTTCTCCACACGGTGGAGCTATATTATTACTTTTATATAGTTTCCGCGGGAGTTTTGAATAATTATCCTATTTCTAAGCGTTATTAAAAGGTAAAAAACCCGCCTAATCATAATGGTTTCTTTACTTTATATATTCCTAAAGGAAGTCAATGGCTCGGCGGTAAACTATCTGCATTGTAACGATGCGACCCGAGTTCAATTCCTGAACACGATCAAATAAAGTAAAATACTCGGATATTTAATTAAATATAATATTAATATAATTTGTAAATATAATATTAATATAATTTATAAATATAATATTAATATAATTTATAAATATAATATTAATATAATTTATAAATATAATATTAATATAATTTATAAATATAATTTATAAATATAATATTAATATAATTTATAAATATAATATTAATATAATTTATAAATATAATATTAATATAATTTATAAATATAATATTAATATAATTTATAAATATAATATTAATATAATTTATAAATATAATATTAATATAATTTATAAATATAATATTAATATAATTTATAAATATAATATTAATATAATTTATAAATATTTAATTAAATATAAGATTAATATAATTTATAAATATTTAATTAAATATAAGATTAATATAATTTACAAATATTTAATTAAATATAAGATTAATATAATTTATAAATATTTAATTAAATATAAGATTAATATAATTTATAAATATTTCATTAAATATAAGATTAATATAATTTATAAATATTTCATTAAATATAAGATTAATATAATTTATAAATATTTCATTAAATATAAGATTAATATAATTTATAAATATTTCATTAAATATAAGATTAATATAATTTATAAATATTTCATTAAATATAAGATTAATATAATTTATAAATATTTCATTAAATATAAGATTAATATAATTTATAAATATTTAAAATGATGTAGAATAAATTATAGTATCTAACGTTATAACTTTGTAAATGACATTCGCCAAAGCTGTTTTTTAGAAAAACACCGTAACTTAACAAGCGTTGGTGGCTGAGTGGTTAGAGTAAATCTCTTGCACAAGGCAGACCCGGGTTCGATTCCCGGCCGGCGCTAATAAATCGCAAATTGATACCAAGACGAATACCGTGTACAATTGGTGGAAACCCTGCCATTGGACGTTGAGAGGTAGCATTACACTCAGTACTCGGTCTGTCCCAAAGCCATTAAGAAGAAGTTGGAGATAAAACGCCCGTACAAACAAAACAGATTCAACATCCACACTCATCATAACACAAGCTGAACACTCACAACCGTCATAACACGAACACAACATCCACAACAATCATAAAACAAACTCAACACCCACAACAAGGGGGAAGAGTATTATGATGTGTTTCGATTCTCTGAAGCTAGATGGCGTTAGTATCAACTTCTTTTCCCCTCTTTCTCGAAAACGTGTAAGGAGATTTTTTTAGGGGAATTCTTCTAAATACACCTTTTTAAATTTTTTTTCCAAGATGAGATAAATTCAAGAAGCAAGCTGGTATAATCACCAAAGGCGAAAATAAAGTAAAGTCTATTCAGAGGTTGAAGCCTAAATATTTTATCGAGGGAGGGTCGGAACTAAGATGGGTCCGTGGAAGTTTTCAAAAGGCGCTCGAATCCAAGGGAAGGGGGACCCCTGGAGAGATAATCCTTTTCTAAGTAATATATGTCCAGCTAGAAGTGGGAGACCATGAGGCTATACGCACCTACAAATAAGCATAGTCCTTCTCATAGTGTTCTCAGCTAGCTAACGTTTGTCCAGTTTTTCACTCTCGCATATATTTTCTATAATTGACTTTCCGAGTTAGAAATATATATCGCGTTTTAACTTAATTTCATCAAATAAAATCTGAATTTGCATAATCAAACGTTATTAACAATATGGGTAGATTAGCGAAACCGCGTCCTCCAAGTAAAACGCATTCAAGGAAAAGGTGTTACCAAAATATTAGGAAGAACAATTTGGATAAGAAGTAAGCATAATTTTTCGATTAATCTAATTTAAAATATTTTGACGTATAATGAACGAGTGCTTTAGTTATTGTTATACCAAATAATCATTGGGTGGGTTGCCTTACTTGGTTTTTATTTTCTACAAATAAAACTGATTCCCTTTTAATTTCTGTTTAAATTGTTAAAATTAATATTGGATTAGTTATTAGGAATAGGGTTAATTATCATTCTTACTTTTACTAACTTAATCATGGGCCAGTTAAACTACCGCTGGATAATTATATATTTATTTTGCTAGTATAATAAAGAATGTTTATTAAGAAAGAAAATGGAAATGATTTATGTATAATTGTAGGACTCTCACCGCTAGTGATGCTGATATTACGTTGTACTCAAATGTCATAATGAATTGTGATGTCACTAAATCATTATGTGTGTCTTCTGCCTCGGAAGCCACACTGGACTTACACGATAAGGATGCAAGCGCCAATATGACTGAATCTTTTCCAAATTCTATAACCGTTTCCTCCGAAACCATGCTGAATTCACCGGATAGAGACGCATTCACTTATAATGGGACCGAATCGTCATTATTTAGGGCCAAAACTAGTGTTTCCGATATTGTGGGTGGTGCCTCAACTTCAGGCATTTACTCGCACGAACTATTTCCAAAGGAACGTATTCAACATCAATGGTAGTTCAATCAACAAAAAAATACACTAGGAATCCGTCTGGGTTTACTAGTACCCCAACATCTTCCAATAATGTTGTACCATCAACAACTAACTGTATGACACCGTCTAATTAGAAATTCTACAATCAAGTCTCTACTCCGCTTAGTAAATTGGATTTTCAAACCATCGATAAGGAATTCTCGTCAACAGATTTGCTTCCAAATTTGCCGGTCGAGTTGACTCCTCCTGATCCTACTAAGGATGTAAAGTCGCCAGAGCTAGAAGCAAGAAGAATTGTCGGCATAAAGCATTTTATGAACCAAATGAGGGCTCTAGAAAGGCATCATGGCGTCAAAGACACCAGAGGCTCATTCAAACTACTTGAAGAAAGGCAGCATGGCTTTTATTCCACCTTCATATATCAATGCCCATTTTGTCCTGAAATTAAATTGGTAACATCTGATCCAATAAAATTAAAACAAAAAGGTGAAGTCAAGAACTTGACGATAAATGACTATCGTTTGGGGTGCCATGAGTACCGGCGGAGGACATTAAAAAGTGGACGAATCCTTTTCCATTAGTGGACTTCCAGTTTTATCCAAAAAAGCCTTTATGAAAACAGCAGGAAAGCTTGCACAGGTAACTAATTTAAATTCCGTACAGCTTGCTCGATCATCCGTATTTATTAATCTTTTTTGTATTTTCGGTTTTTCTAGAAATGGGAACAGGTGTTCTATGAAGAGATGCTAGCTGCTCGAAGGAAAGAACTTAAGACTAGCATTAGAAACGGGAGACATATATATCAATGGAAAACCGTATATTACGGTTATAGTTTACGGTGGATGGTCACATAGGAGCCACGGTCACAGGTTTACGGCCAACTCTGGCGTAGCAGTAATTATTGGCAAAACAACTGGCAAACTTCTTGACATTGGCGTCAGAAATAAATACAGAATAAGGACACCTCTAAGCATGTTTGCTACAAAAATTGGAGTGGTCCGTTAGCAAGTATGGAGGCGGACATTCTTGTCGAAGGATTCCGACAAAGTGAAGCAATGCATGGATTGCAATATAGAAAATTTGTAGGTGACGGTGACTCCTCGGTATACAAAAAGATTATGGAGGGCGTTTCGTATGGTACTTCGGTTTCCAAGATTGAATGTTCCAATCATGCAGTAAAGTGTTTTACGAAAAACCTCTACAAACACTCAGCTTTATCTGCAGATTTCAAAAGGTGGTTGAATCCAGTAAGGATAAGAAGAATGACCAGAGCTGCCAATGGGGCTATTTTCCACGCGGCCAAGAATAAGGAGTCACCCATAGACTTAAAAGCTGATATCCTCAATATCCCTAAACACTGTTTTGGGAACCATACTCAGTGTCGAAGTTATTTCTGCAAAGGCAACGACAATCAAGATAAAGACGTTTTGCAGAAAGTACCACGAAATCTTTATTTGAAGGTCATTTCTTCAACAAGTACCTTGGCTGCAAAATCTGACCGTTTTATTTCCGACCACACGAGCAATCGGGCAGAAAATTATATGTCACTGCTAGCAAAATTCAACGGTGGGAAGCCAATTGGCCACGGTAAGAAAAACGGCTTTCGTGGTAGGTGTTACGGAGCTGCTTCGAGCCAACATTACGGCAGGTTTTGGTTGAGACACGCATAGGAAAAAATTACGACCAAAAGTCCTAATGTGCACCTTAAAAAACACATTTTGAGAGAAGCACACGACATCAAACTTAAAAAAAATGCCTAGAAAACGAATTCAACAAGGAAGGCAAGCGAAAGCAGAAGCAGCTCGATAAAGCTCTCGAAGTCTCGACGGGTCTGGCCGATTACGGACCAAACTGCGAACAGCCAGATGTACCAGAAGAGGAGTTTGAAAGAAGAAAACAGGAACTACTTAGTAGTTTAAGAGTGGTTGAGTCTAAACAAGAAGAAATAGAAGAGAAAACAAGGGTACAATCATCAAACGAATTTTGGATGGAGGAACGGAGACACCGTCTTACAGCATCCAATTTCGGTTCTATATGTAAAAGACGGGTTACAACTCTTAGCCAAAACATGGTAAAACGTCTGCTTTATTCTCCGATGGTTATTACAGACGCCATGGAATATGGCAAAGCCAACAAAGTAATTGCAATTGCGCAATACGAAGTTGAAACGGGGAAAAGCGAGGGGTCGGGCATTTGCCTGTTTTGTGTACGGGATTTTGGATTTTGTAAAAATCCAGGATTTTTTATTGTGGATTTGTCATACAAAGTCTATGGGAGCAAAATTCTTGGATTTTGGATTTGTGGATTTTTTTCCAAATTTTGTACGGGATTTTGCCAAATGTCCGACCCCTCGGGGAAAAGTGTTAAAGAAATGTGGACTATTCATGGATTTACAGACTAGATTCTTGGCTGCTTCTCCAGACGGAATTACTGAAGATGACGGATTAATTAATTAATTCCCAAAAACCATTGACAAAATGCAGCCATTGGATGCGCCAGACGAGGGGCTAACTACACTGCGAAAATGTGTACACCAGATTTCGGACTTCAAATGACTTTGTTTTAAAAATTTCAGACTTCGCAAGATTTTTTTTTATAAATGAGACTTTGCGAGACTTTCCGGGATTTCGTAAGATTTCGTTATTAGTAAAAGACTTCGCGAGATTTCTTTAAAAAAAATTAAGATTTCGCGAGATTTCGTTAATGAAGTTGAAGACTTCGCGAGATTTCATTTCAAAAATGTAAGACGTCGCGAGATTTCATTTCAAAAATTTAAGACTTCGCGAGATTTCATTTAAAAAATTTAAGACTTCGCGAGATTTCATTTCAAAAATTTAAGACTTCGCGAGACTTCGTTTAAAAGATAGACTTCGCTAGATTTCGTTTGAAATGTTATTTTTAAACTTGAGGTGGACGCTAAATAAATGATTTAAATGATGATCAACACATTCAACAGAGCACTCGAAATAGAGTAACTCTTTTAGAGGGAAAATATTAAGAATTTTTTTTAATATATCTAATTGAAAGGAACGCAGATTTCATTAGACCTGATAGAAACGAGTCCAAATGTTTCTCCTTTTCCAAAGAAGATTCGTAAATTCTTGAATTTCTATTCAAGAAAAGCGAAATCCGTTGGTGAAGTTCTTTATTACTTTTTATCAGTAGTTGAACTTTGTTTAAAACCGGAAAAAACCGAGTTATTAAAGTTTGGTTTGCACGTTTCTTACGTTCACGTCTACTGTATTTACTCTCTTTCCATTTACTAGGTAGGACCACGTTTGATGGTAAATTTTTCGTGTGAATGGCATGTGGGGTCCTTACAACATGCCATTCTGTACTTCCCCCGAATTTTCGAGTCTTGAATCTTTAGTTTTCGGCTCTTCAGTTGTTTCACTGTCACCATCGTCTTGAATTTCGAAACAAGTTTTCTCCTTGGTTGTAATAGATAAACTACTTGGTGTGCCATAATTTTTTGGAAAATGGGAAATTAGAGTGTTTATCCGCCTTTTGTGAACTGATTTATCGTTTCCATTCAGTGAGTGAGTTGTTGTTATGTGCGAGTCTTTTATGTGCCTGGTATAGTTTGAGGTGATCCACCGTCTAGTACCATTCTTGTTATTCGTTGTAGTTAGTTTTATGATTTTATCACAAATAGAGCAAGTGACATTTGCACAGTCGATGGGTCGTCCGTTGTTGAAATATGCTAGCGATATTGTAAAATTGGAAAATTTCCCGCATATTTCATGATCCGATCCCCAACTGGTCTTAATAGCGCTTAATAGAACTGTACGTAGTTTTTTTTCTTCAAAATCAACTTGACCTTTTGACTCACTTACGTTACTACTTTCTTCAATAACTTTAGTCACGCTTTTGGAACTATGTATAGACGATTTCTTGGTACCTTTTCCAGGTGCAGAATTTTTGAGCTCAGCAAATTTAGCAAAATAACCAACCGACTTATCCTTCACGTAGTCTCTTAATCCTTCCAAAAGCTTTTTCTCGCCAATTTGTAGTTTAAACTTTTCCGGGTTGTTACAGTATATTCCATAAAATTCTTCTTTTCTGTCATTTGGTCCTAAAGCATCTTTCATTTCTTCTTTGACGAATTTTTCAAGTGCCAATATGTCATCTGAATTTAATGAGCGAAGTGATAATGGGTTATCCAGACAAACCATCTTTAAAATGTTTTTTAAATGCAAAGGAACGGTAACTCCTTAATCGGCTTTTATCACTTTCCAAAAACTCGAATCCTCAGAGTCAGCAAAAGTCGACGCAAAAGTTGAAAGTCCATAACTTTACAATAAATAATTATTGTTATTTTAATTATATTGATATTAGTACTTATATTGGGTTAATTTTAAGTTTATTTGATAAATTAATATTTTTAAGTAACTCATTAATATTACAGACAGACAGATACCTAGCTTTGTGCCCACTTCCCCCTCGAATACGTCACTGAAGCAAACGGAAACCAATCCTCTTATTACAGTGTAACCATAAATTTAAACTATGCACAGTGTTTATATAAGAGGTTTGACCGTTAAACAATTCTTTGCACCAGACTTGGAAATAGTGATTTTTTAACGGAGGCCCTTCGGGCTCCCGACCCCCTTAAATTTATTGTAATTGAGGGCCATTGGCCAGGGGGGCGGGGGTGAATAGCGAGAAAGGTAAAAAAATTGGGAGGGAAAATAGAAGAATAAAAATTGGTTACGTTACTTACGTAAACATTTATTGACTTTAAAACGCTCGCTCTCGAAAACAGCGTTTCAGAAACGGCGAAAAAAAATATTTTAAAGGAATTTCCGTGAAATGTTAATAAATATTTTTATTTTGAAGGCCCCGGTCGGCCGCAACCCCGTTCGAATGATTTATTTTAAGGGCCCCTTGATTTTTTAAGGGCCATAGGCCCCAGGACTACCGATATTTATAATTATTAATTGGTTTATATATCGGGGTGACATCACAACTACTGAATGCATTACCAATATCGTTCGAAATATTATTAATATATGGTAAAACTGTAAACATTTTTCTTTTGAAATCTCTTTTGATTAGAGTATTTTTTCTATTAAATTTCTATTGGTAATGCGGTCAATTCCTCTTTCATATTATACATTATGTGGACCACTTATTTTGTTTTATCCGTATTTATATGTATAAGTGCCGTCGCTATTTTTATTACGTCTAATATAATTACCCTTAAAATAAAAATATATAATAATAGGTGTACTTACATTGCTTTTACTTTGGTTCGAGATTTCCTTCGATGGTGTTTCCTCGAGTTTTTTATCAGAGGCTTTATCCACCTTTACTTCCATGTTTAACTCGATATGAGATTAATTCCAGTATTAAAAAAACGAATAAAATAACTTCGTACTAACTATTTATACGTAACTAGGCGAGGAATTTGTACATAGTCCCACTACACGCTCGATACTACGACTCAGCAACTAAGCTCGTTCTCAAATCGGTCCGTACGGACAGCAGCAGGACAGAGAGATAAGGATTTAAAAAAACGTTCGAAGATGAATATTTCTGAGATTTCGATATAAGAATATGCGAGATTAAAAATTATTAGTTTAAAATTTTGAGGACTTTCAGAGACTTCGCTGAGATTTTCCGAAGATTCTATAAGACTTTGCAATGACTTCGCTGAACTTTGCAATGACTTCGCTGGACTTCGCCAGATTTCGGGGGATAGATAATTTTTTTAGACTTCGCTAAAACATTTAGAGACTTCAAAAGACTTCGTAATTTTTTTAAAGACTTTGCTTGTAAAATTAAGATTTTTTTAACGACTTCGTAAAATGTGTACACCAGATTTCGCGAGTGACTAGCCCCTCGGCGCCAGATTTCACTAGAAATTTTATGTGCACGAAAGTAAACCATGAATTAAAGCTTAAAAGAACCCATATTTATTATTACCAAGTTCTTGGACAATTACACATAACGAAAAAAAATATTGCGACTTTATCGTTTGGAGCCCAAATGGAATGTCGATTAAAAGAATAAACAGAAATGATACGTTTTAGGAAGATAAGATGTTGCCATTGCTAAGAAGGTTTTATATCGAATGCCTTCTACCGGAAATCATTGACCCTCGTCAAACGATAAACATGGAATAAAGGGAGTTAGAAAGGGGAACTCAATCAAAGGAACGAAAAATAATGAATCAACCTCGGGATCAACTGTCCCTGTAAAAGAAAGTAAGAAATCGAAAAATATAGAGAAAACGCCCCATTTATTGGTAACCGTGTCAGTAAATAAAATCAAACAAACGCGAAAATTGGCAAATACTAAGAAACGAAAATTGACCGATGACACTAGAAAAACCGAAACAATCCCAATAAATAAAGTCAAGCGAATTAAGGTTATTCCCATTTAAAAATGTAAAAAGTTAGTTTTTATTACCAGTAATCTGTTAATTTTTATGGAAATATTTGATGAATATATTAAAAATTTCACATTTGGTTTAAATTTCTTAAAACGGAGTGAGCTGGGGTCATTTTTCCAGTAAATAAAAATTTATTCGTTCAATTTATGTCGTTTTTTAACAAAATCAACCATTTATAATAATATTAGATTCGTGGAACTAACTTCCAAGATGTCGTATGGTTAGTAATGATTCGATAGAAATAGCTAGCTTTATATTTACTTTGAAAACATAATTGCTCTAAAATATATTTAGGTTTATAGACAAAAAACATGAATTCATAGTAAATTTATAGTAAGTCAATTTTTTGGTTGATCTATGCAAACACATTTCACTAGTTACTTGAGAAAGACCGTCAATCAGCCTTATCGCCGGCCTAAACTAGCACTTTCAGGTAACTGTACTGACTTTCCTATTTACAATTTACGTAGTCATCCACACTCTTTTTCGCTGTGTTTCCTGGGCGCCTCCATGTTTGGTTTTCCCCCTTTCAGCCCCATCCTCCATTATGGATACCCAAAGAGTGTATGCTAGACTCCCCGCTGAGGGCAGAGGCAATGGCCAAAGAGCGGGAGGCAAGTAAGAGCGGTAAAATAAAGGCGCGAAAAAGAGTGTATACCGACGATCGTTTCGTGGGTAAGGCTTGCCTAAAATAAAAGTAAATTCTATTGAATCTATCGAAGCATTTACGCCCCAGGGGTCAATAGATTCGTGTCGGACCTTTCCCCTTTTTCTCACTTTCCATCCCACGGTAGGAAAACGGCCTACCATAAAACTACTGCACTTGAGAAATGCCCTCGTTTTGCTGAATCGTCTCTCAAGCGCCCTCTGTGGGATTTGGAGTAATTGCTTATAAAGTTGATTGTTTACCATTCACAAATTAAATTTCGAAATGAAAAATATTTTAGGTCCTAGATTTGTTTACGCTTTATGTGTTACAAAAAAGTAACTTCATGCTTTTGGTCAATTTTGAGCTATACTGGAACTAAACGTCGCGTCGTCTACTAATTAAAATTAAAACTAAATAAATATTAAGTAAAAATTAATGAAAAATATTTTAGGTTCTAGGTAAACGGTTGCTCTTTCAGAAAAAAAGTAAGATTAAAGATGTAAAAATAAAACTATAGCTGTAAGACTGGAAATAAAAACTATATTTTTGAGTACTCTTCCCCCTTAAGTTAATTAAGTTTCCCAGTGTAAAACTGGAACGTGCCAAATGTGATAAGTGGGTCAAGGCTTGTGGTAGGTTAGACCTTACAAAGAAAGATTTGGAGAGTCGATACTCGAACAACCAGCCTAAACGATTTTACGTGTGCTTGTCGCATTAATAATTAATAATTAAACATACCTTCAACAAGTTCCCAAAACGTTTTAGGTGGAATTTCAATAAACTTTGCCATGTGGTTTCCACTTAAGCCTTGATGCCGTAAATAACGGGCGAAAATTGGTCACGACTCGCGGGGCGACCGAGTAAAATGTCGGGAAAGGAGCGCGAAGTGAACGCGTTTTTTCAGCCTGAATTCCCTTGTGGACGATAGTTGCCTCTAAATAACGATGGTGGCGTTGGTGCAGCGGCGATACTAGCCTAACAACAACGCCTACCTTCATTGCAGTCCAGGTGTAAATGGTCTTAGGTACCACAAATAAAGCCGTCTTTTTAAACTTCATCATTTTGCAAGACGTTTCACCCACTATATAAAAAGAAATAAAAATTAGAAGATATAATTAAAGCAAATAAAATTACTAAATAACATACTTTTTTAATAATCAACTCGCTCGTTTACACTGCGAATATATTTCTAATGACTGTTTAAAGGTAAAATTCTCACGATTTTATACAAATGTGAGATGTCAAAATATCATAAATTTTAAATAAGAACGCTGAAGGTTTTAAGTAATATAAAAAATGTGTCAAGGTGAAAAATTTCTCATACTATCGCATATTTAAAATAACTAGAAATGATTAATCAAATAATAATGTCTAAAAATAATCTATATCTTATAATTATAATCAACCTTGTAACTAAATATCAAACGTTAATTATAATACAATATTATCGTAACTACGTATCGTTTTTACATATAAAAAGGGTGTTTTCAAATTGAAAACAAGATTAACTATTCTCATTTATAAATTATAAGCGTAACCTTGTATATATTATACGTTAATTATCTTATATTTTTGTATATACCTACTCTTTTGCGTGAAAAATAGGGCGTTCTCAGATTAAAAAATTATAATTAAGGTTAATAGTATTATACATGCATTCACAAGCGGTATAAAAGCAAAAGATTTTCAATGTAAAATCACCAAACGGACAAAATGTCCTCATTTATTAATGTTGACGAACCATCTGTCTCTAACCCGAATAAAGAAGAATTAAATCAAGAGCTTGACGATGGCATTAGCTTTATGGAGAGGTACAGCGAATGTCAAAAAGCTCCAATATTGGACTTGAACAATCTGTAAAGGTTAAGAAAGACAGTTTCGTACGAAACCAGAACACCACGCAAAAGAGTTGGAAATCGGGCTGTCTACCTCGATGTTCAAATATACTCATACAACGCTATTAAAGAACAAACCCAGGACGAAGAGTGGCGAGCTGATCATAAAATAATTATATACTTGTTGGACAGCAATCTCTCCCTGGACGTCATCCGAATTTTAAACTCGGTCAATCGACTTAAGAGAGTCATTGAAGAAACCGAGGGAAAGTTTGTTTTGCCACCATCCAAAGTAAGTGCATTTCTTTTAAACAAAAATCTGAGTATAATATTCAGGTTCTAAAATTAGGCTATTATTTTAGAAATGTAAGAACAGCAATAAGAGAAAAAAGAATCCATGTTATAAATCAAGAAAAAAAATTTTGTTGTCATTTGATCGGCCCAGGCATTTTTCTCAAATACTATACCTTCTAGAAATGTGAAATTTTCAGTATGTACTCTCTCGTTGGAGATCGTTGTTATTTGTGAACTTCAGAAAAATCGAGAAATTTTTCACGGTTTTAGAATTTGTAGTTTTTGAACGCTAGGTGGTAGACGAAAAGTTTCAATGAGTAAGTTGTATAGCATATTCGAAAACTTGTAATGGAGTTGTTATGATCCAAATCGTAAATTTTGTCACTGAAATAATAGGTCATGAAAATTAACAACTTGGTACTACCCAAATGTTTTTACGCCTCATGTTATTGTAATGATTGTCTGTGAAAAATGAACATGTTTTGAGCCAAATCATTGTTTTACCTTTACAAATTAAGTGTTAGAACAAGTGCAATTATTATAATAAGGAATTAGATAAAGTTGTTTTAAAAATACGGTTCAATAATGCCACCGTCCGCGATAAACGAACCACGTACCATATCTGGAGTAACGAGTTGGAAAGCTGCAAGGATTTTCTGGCGCAAGTCGTCTTCGCTAGTGACTGGCGTCATGTATACTTCCTCCTTGCGAATCCCTACAAGTAAATTACAGCGGTGTCAAATCTGGGGACCTAGGAGGCCATCGCACTGTACCATTATTCCCAATCCAACGCTCCGGGAACTCGGTGTTGAGTTATTGCACCACATGTCGTTCCTGGTGAGGAGGTGTACCATCATGCAATAACCAAAGGTGTGGCAGATCGACTAAAGGGACATCTTCCAATGCTTCCGCTACTTAATTTCGTAGAAAAGCCAAGTAGCCCAACCCATTAAGCCGATTCGGAAGAAAAATGGCCCATGATGCGATCTCCTAGTAGACCTGCTCAGACGTTTAAACTGAATTGTACTTGATTGTGATGTGGTTATACCCAGTGCGGACTTACATCACTCCACATATGGTTATTTTGGCAGGTAATTGGACCGTCCCTTCCAACGTACTGAACCAGTTACCGAAATCCAACCTAAGGCGCTGAATACCATCGTGAAGTGCTTGGTGGAGCGTGGCACGAAATGGGGGAAATTTATGGTGGTTAAGGACACTCCAGACATAATATTTCGACAAGTCCAAATAGGAGCATGCAATTCTTATACTTGCTCGAGGGTAAGCGACAAAGTAGGCGATGCCTGTGTCTTCCATATTAGTGTTATGACGTCCAGGTCCGCGGAATCTGGGATTCACATTGCCGTCCCCTTCGAAGTCAGCAACAGCTCGGAGGATAGTGTGGTGATTTGGTTGACTGTCAAGATAGTTCATTTGAAACAACCGACTTGTTAAACGTGCGTTTCGATGACCATCACCGATGACTCAACCATCCTGGACCGCTGTTCACGAGTAACGATTCATACTTTTTTTACTGGATTAGGTAGAGATAATGTTTTTCAAACAAAGCGGTGTCAATTTAAATACTAAATTGGACCCACATTTTAAACGAATCAGAAGTGCAAAAAAAGCTTTCGGAAATTCAATTGGCATAAATTAGACATTTTGTAGACCCTAAAACCTACTTTTTCTTGTTTAATAAAACACACCAACTTTTTGTCCCTAGAAAACGTGTGGGGGGTCCTACTGTAATTCCTTATTATAATAATTGCACTTGTTCTAACACTTAATTTGTAAAGGTAAAACAATGATTTGGCTCAAAACATGTTCATTTTTCACAGACAATCATTACAATAACATGAGGCGTAAAAACATTTGGGTAGTACCAAGTTGTTAATTTTCATGACCTATTATTTCAGTGACAAAATTTACGATTTGGATCATAACAACTCCATTACAGGTTTTCGAGTATGCTATACAACTTACTCATTGAAACTTTTCGTCTACCACCTAGCGTTCAAAAACTACAAATTCTAAAACCGTGAAAAATTTCTTGATTTTTCTGAAGTTCACAAATAACAACGATCTCCAACGAGAGAGTACATACTGAAAATTTCACATTTCTAGAAGGTATAGTATTTGAGAAAAATGCCTGGGCCGATCAAATGACAACAAAATTTTTTTTCTTGATTTATAACATGGATTCTTTTTTCTCTTATTGCTGTTCTTACATTTCTAAAATAATAGCCTAAGTTTAGAACCTGAATATTATACTCAGATTTTTGTTTAAAAGAAATGCACTTACTTTGGATGGTGGCAAAACAAACTTTCCCTCGGTTTCTTCAATGACTCTCTTAAGTCGATTGACCGAGTTTAAAATTCGGATGACGTCCAGGGAGAGATTGCTGTCCAACAAGTATATAATTCTTTTATGATCAGCTCGCCACTCTTCGTCCTGGGTTTGTTCTTTAATAGCGTTGTATGAGTATATTTGAACATCGAGGTAGACAGCCCGATTTCCAACTCTTTTGCGTGGTGTTCTGGTTTCGTACGAAACTGTCTTTCTTAACCTTTACAGATTGTTCAAGTCCAATATTGGAGCTTTTTGACATTCGCTGTACCTCTCCATAAAGCTAATGCCATCGTCAAGCTCTTGATTTAATTCTTCTTTATTCGGGTTAGAGACAGATGGTTCGTCAACATTAATAAATGAGGACATTTTGTCCGTTTGGTGATTTTACATTGAAAATCTTTTGCTTTTATACCGCTTGTGAATGCATGTATAATACTATTAACCTTAATTATAATTTTTTAATCTGAGAACGCCCTATTTTTCACGCAAAAGAGTAGGTATATACAAAAATATAAGATAATTAACGTATAATATATACAAGGTTACGCTTATAATTTATAAATGAGAATAGTTAATCTTGTTTTCAATTTGAAAACACCCTTTTTATATGTAAAAACGATACGTAGTTACGAGAATATTGTATTATAATTAAAGTTTGATATTTAGTTACAAGGTTGATTATAATTATAAGATATAGATTATTTTTGAGACATTATTATTTGATTAATCATTTCTAGTTATTTTAAATATGCGATAGTATGAAAATTTTTTCACCTTGACACACTTTTTATATTACTTAAAACCTTAAAAACATTTAGGTAGTACCAAGTTGTTATTTTTCATGACCTATTATTTCAATGACAAAATGTACGATTTTGACCATACCAACTCCATTAAAGGTTTTAGAGTATGCTCTACAACGTACTCATTGAAACTTTTCGTCTACCACCTAGCGTTCAAAAACTACAATTCTTAAACCGTGAAAAATTTCACGATTTTTCTGAAATTCACAAATAACTACGATCTCTAACGAGAGAGTACATACTTAAAATGAAGACACCCTTATAGTGTGTTTGTGTTTGCGAGATAACAATGTCATCAGACGACGAATCTAACTACGGAAGTGATAGTGAATTAGATTTCACTTCATTGAACAATTTTAATTACAAAAATTTTATCATATTAAAAAATTAACTCCAAAAATCTCAAAAGTGGAATAGCTCTCATTTAGATGTACAACTAGTCTTATTTAATTTAAAACAAATTCCAGCCCATATAGTTTTTACGGTTTTTGAAAGAATTTTAAAGGAGGTTAAAAGTTAAACCAGCGATTATTAATATTTGCGGTTCGCTATACAATCGGAACTTTTTGATAATCCCATTAATATAAAATTTATAAAAATTGACAAATTGACTGTTTCGCGTGTAATGGCCCATATCGCTAGAATTGTCAAGTCAAAAAAAAATTTAGCGGATGGTGATTTCAAAATTTGATTTGATTCTTCTAAAGTAGCCCCAAAAAATCGGATGAAACTGTTTCTCGTTAAGAAACAAACATTATCGATATAGATGCATTTCTGAAAACAAAAACAAACTTTTACTATGTGGATAACAAAGATTATCTATGTGTAGCCAGGTCAATTGTTATAGGTAAAAAATGGCTGATATTGTTCATGCTTAAAATCTTAAATTACCGTTAACAAAAATTTTAGAGGTGTATCGCACTTAAAACTTTTTTTGAAGTACCTAAATGGGCAGTTGGTGTATCAGATATAGAAAAATTTCAAAATTATTTAGCGACAAAATACCAAATTATAGTGTTTGATGCTGGGGAAAATTTTCAAATTTATTATAAGGGAATCATCACTTCTGAATTTAAAATACTATAAGTAAAAATCGGTTCGCATATACATTTTAATCAAATAAAACTGATAGTTTTGAAATAATTCCGTCAGCGTTCTTCTGAAACCCTTTCACGGTACCCATTGCTCCATTAACAAACCCCTTTTGCTCATTGAGATTGATCAAATGCAAAGTAAAAGTCTAGATTCCAAGCCAGCTCTCAGAGATATTACTTTGGAGTTTCTCCAACTGATCTTTAACGAGTTTTTGCATTTCTTTGTGCCCGTGGGCCATATCGTTACTCAATATTCCCAATAAGGGATTGCAACAATTTTGAAGCATAATATTGATTATGACATTGCACATTTTGTTGGTTGGTAATAAAGAAATTGGTGTTTTACCTTCTTTTCACAACTTATCGTAAAGTAATTAATTGAGTAAAAAAAATGGTGGCGTTTTTAGAAGTGCTTAAAACGTAATTTTCAATACAGAAACCAAATTTATTAAGGGCTAAAATAACTTTTTTTGAAGTCCATTGGGATAGTAGTGTAACTTTATGAAAGTCAGAAATTTATTAATCTGGTGTTAAATGCAATAAACACCGCTGAAGAATCAAGGAGACAATGGCGAAGAAGGAATTACACAATTTAATTTCGTAGGATGAAAAATGCGAATTTTATGAAAAATAAAAGGGCATTGTATTTATCTACTTACAAACAAATTTTTTAAATACTTTTCGAAAATACCACTGAGTCAAATCGGGCGACCTTGCTGGACAGTGTACGGGCAGTGGCGTAGCTGATGGTCAGCGGGGGGGGGGGGCCCTCGAGCTTCAGGAGGCTTCGGAAAAAAAATTAAAAAGGGGGCCTCATAGAGATTTTTGTGGGGGGAGCCTATCCATCGTTTTGGAAATTCGTTCTTTAGGTAATCTCTCAAAGTTCTGTGAAAATGAGGCGGGGCAATGTCAGTTCGTCAAGTTGTTGTTCTAGCTCATTTCTCAAGAAAACTCTGGCCATTGAGATTTTGCCATAAGAATACTGGACCAATTAACCAGTTTCCAACAAGACCAATTCAAACATTCAAGCGCCCAAATTGAAATTGGTGACGGTGTTCATATCCCCAGTGTGGATTTTTGTCTTCCCAAACATGATTATTTTGGTGATTGAAAGGGCCGTCTCTTGCAAACGAGGATTCATCCGAGAATATCATGTTGTGGAGGAATTGTGGGTCGTCGTGCACGGAATTTAGCAGCCAGTTGCAAAAATTCAGCCGTGGGGAAGCGTTGCTCTGTACTTATGCCTATGTAAAATTTCCCAAATGCGAGTTTTACGGCAAGCCAAATGCTTACTCGCTGCGGCACAACTACTACGTGGGTATGCGGCAAAATAGGCTGAAACGGTGTTTTCAAAGTCCAAATCCCGCTGACCAGGCCCCTGAAATCGAGGTTGTACGTTACCATACTGGTGAAAGTCATTTACAGCTCACCTTACAGTAGTTATGGATGGTCTTCTATCTGGATGTCGTTGCTCAAAGATCTCACTCACTCGTCGTAGATTTCTTCCACCTTCCGCGTAGTAAATGGCCACTAGTTCCGTACTGGAATATTGAGGCATGATTGTTAAGATTGATTACGACAATAATGTTACACAGTATGCATTACAGTTATTTAAATACTTAATAAATTTAAGGTTTTTACTAACCTTTAAACCTGTGGTCTATTTATCTTCTCGCCTATCAGGGTTAAAATAGGTTTCGAATACGACTAGATGCAAACACAGGCCTATTAGATTAAAAAACTAATAGGAAAAGTCAATTGCTATAAATGAGCCAGATTGTGGTTTCAAAAAGAGTGCCACGCCTCATGACCCCGGAAATGAGAAATACTGTATTTCAAAACAATGAATAGGGTGAAACGGTTCGGCACATTGGCCAGCAAGGTCGCCAGATCTTACATAATTTAAATCTCCATTAATAATTTAATTAATTAATTTAATTTCTTCGCCATTGTCTACTCGATTTTTCAGCGGTGTTTATTGCATTAACACATTTCTGACTTTCATAACGTTACACTACTCTCCCAATGGAATTCAAAAAAAGTTATTTTAGCTTGCCCAACTTGTCACTTTTTCAAGTCTTATTTTGTCCGTGAAAAAGACGTCTATTTTTTTTCCGCGCCAACGCTATTTGTACGTTTTCGGTGACGCTCTTCAATTTTCTTATAGCACCTAGCGGTTAAAATTTAAATTTTCAAAAAAACGTGAAAATATTTTTCGATTTAAATGCAATTTTGGTAGAAAGTGTCCCCCGGCACATTTAATACACAGTAAGAATTTCAACTTTCTAGAAAACATAGTTTTGGAAAAAATTCACTTTTTCGAGAACAAAATACACCCTGTAAATAAACACTATCAATGCGATAAAAACATAGAAAGTTAGCTATTACTTATCTTAGCTACTCCTAGTGGTTTAACTTTGTAGTAGGGTCAACTTTTAACCAAACTCCTAGGTTGAATAAAACTTTTATAAATACCAATACCTCTAATGTTAATATTACCCCTACAAACCACACTTCTTATCCTCAGATATTAGTCAATACTTTAAATTCCATTGCTTCGAATCAAACATTTGTATCTTTGGGGTCAAGTAGTTGATATCCTGTAGCAACCGTAACGGTTTCGCCTGTGAATGTTCAGAGCATACATGTAGGGCACATGTCTTACCAATACCAGAGGTAGATAAATGAAACATGAAGTGTACTACATGTACTTAAAATTTTCGTGCGCCGTGTAATTTCGTTTGCCTACCTCCTTTCGCTCGGATGGAAATAGTTTGTTAACGTGGCAACAACGATCACGTGACTTTATCGGCCACTTTATAAGGTACATAAGAAAAGAAGTGGCGAGGAGCTAAAAATAAAATTCCTCTGACGAAAGGCGATTGATCGATGGATCGTTTTTTTATAACGGACAGCCGGAATTTAGAAAAGTCATAGTAGGCCTTGGATATATGTTAGAACTTGGGAAAAGGTATGTAAAGGTTATTTTTTCTTATTTATATTTATTAGTCAAGATATTTATTTTATAATAAAATTTTTAGGCCCAAATTGTGTGTATGATGATGGATTTTTTTCAACTGATGTCGATGGTCTTCGTCGTGGTTTAATAGATAAGTTAAAAACTGTAAAAAAGTTAGAAAACTTAAACAATCTGCTAGGTGAAAGTATATATATGAATTTATATACTTCTGGTTTTAACAAATCATATTAATAGTTGTAGAAAAATTTCAATATTCTTCAAACAAATTCAAATTTACTTTACGGTAAACTTGTTCTGCATTCTGCGATGTTTTATTAGCAAAGCCATTATATCCGGTGAATAGTTAAAACTCGATATTTTCCCTCCAGCGATATATTTTAGCTGACTAAAAACAGTTTCTACGGCTTGACCGTTTATTCTGACAGGTGCACACACCTTTGCATAAGTTTAGTAATCATGTAAATCCAACAAGCCACCGTTGGATCTCTTACAATTTTTACTGGGTTGCCACAAACTTTCCAGGTTTTCCCGGAACATCTAACGTAATTTTTTGTGACCAATTCTCCACTTATAATAGCAGAAATATGTATAAATTTAGGCCTATATGTCAAAATGTTAGAATTAAAAAATGTTTTTTTTCTAGTTTTAGAGATAGCTTGGGTACCATTGGTGTGATAATATCCGAAATAGTAGATTAGTCCATAATTAAAAGGGATAATATAGCTAAATCCTAAACAAATTTGAAGCAATTAAAAAACTTACTAATAACTCGTACCAACAGGTCTTCGAGCAAATCAAAAGACGCGAAACTTGGATCAAATAGATCTTCGAGTAATAAACTACAAAAAAATAAAATAAAATAGCCAGAAATTCCAAAGAAAGGCTATTTGATCCGAGATTCGCGTTTTTTGTTGCTCGAAGACCTATTGGTACGAGTTATTAGTAAGTTTTTTAATTGCTTCAAATTTGTTTAGGATTTAGCTATATTATCCCTTTTAATTATGGACTAATCTACTTTTTCGCGTATTTTATCATCCTTCGCAGCGTCTATAGGTGGTTTCTTCTAACTTAACTTAGCATTGGAGTGTATCATAAGGGCCGAAAGAAAACTAAATTATATAAATAATAAAATGACTAATATCAACTATAACGAACGGCTATAAAACTAAATCCCCTGACTTTTTTACTAGTTTTTTTAATTCCCTGACTTAAAGAATTTGGTTTCAAATTCCCTGGCTTTTCCAGGTTTTCCCGGTACTGTTGCAACAATGTTTTAAATGGAGATTCAAGTAGCGAAATTTTCCACACTGATACATTCCATCTTTGTAGTTATCTTTATACACATTAGTTGAGAGAACATGCCAAACCAGACAATCATTTGATTGTAGTCTTTTAAAAGGATATTTAATTCTTTTCAGATTTTTAGTATAAAAATCCTTCAGTTCTCTACCATGCTTATATAAATAAATCTACTTTATTTTATCTTATTTTGTCAACCATTTTAAAATATTTAATACAATAACATCATAAATGCAAAACACCCAACAATCTCCTAACCCTAAACGGACTTCTTGAACAATGTTCCAATTTACATCTCTAGTTTCAGAATTAGAATACGGTCCATGTTGTTACAGTACCGTTGGTGGAAAATATTAGTTTCACAGCTGATGCGAAGTAATTGGCGCTAAGTCTTAGAGTATCGTCTCTTTTGACTTCTAGTTGATACCCAATAGAGCCTTTTAATGTGATTTACTAGGAATTAGGGTCTCCGTTAAATTTTGAACATTTGTAACAACTAAAATTTACAAACAATAATAGGTGAATTATTTTTTAGAATTTTTAAATCAAGTGCAGTAGTAAAAATTTACCGAGTGGATCTACTAGTGATAACTAATAATCACTTTTTTTCATTATTTTGACCTTTTCTGGACAACTCTGAAATTCTAACCTAACTCTAACCGTGATGTTTTCGTTTATGTTTTTCAAACACAAGTTTTTCAATCAAAGGGAGTCCCTCCACATTTTCAGTTTTAGATTATCAAGAGCACTGAGGTTTTTTAAAGAAATCACACTGTGTGTATCTATGGCTTACGAGTAAACATTAACCGCAACTTCCAAAAGTATTTTAGTTATAACTTTCGATACAGTACTTTCAACCGGGAGTGGTGAAGAATTTTATGTTTCCATATAAACATCTTTAGTGTTAACTGTATCCTTAATATTCTTTATTTTTTCAGTTTCAGTGGATGCATTAAACATAATATTAGATTTATAATGTTGAATTTTTTTGTTGATGTAGGTTTTAGATAAAAATCACACTGCGTATATTTGGGTTTTTGGAAGCAACATAAATTGTGCTGGATTTTTTTTCCTGGCATTTTAAATCACACAGGTTGCAGTGCAGAATTAATTATGACATAATTTACATGATAACTTACAACTAGTTTCAACCAGTTATTAACTACCACGGTACCACCAAGGCCTAGACCTCGATACAGAGATTACTTCGAAATAACACTAAATACCGGGTTAAATTCAATTAAAACCTTTAAAATATAAATCGCTATTAAAATTTACCTAGGGCTAGAAATGCTCTACCCTAGCAGTACAAGAGAATAGGCCTATAGTGCATAGTAATTTAACGTGTCATCATAGTGGTATATTGGGGCATGTAAGACCTAATTGTCCTGTGCTACAGGGAAACCAATAAGCAAGGGTTGGAGAAATTGTTCGGTATCTAGCCCAGCCATAGACCAAAGAGACTGTACATAGTACTCAGCCA
This sequence comes from Leiobunum rupestre, assembly GCF_980474605.1. Taxonomy (NCBI): domain Eukaryota; kingdom Metazoa; phylum Arthropoda; class Arachnida; order Opiliones; family Sclerosomatidae; genus Leiobunum; species Leiobunum rupestre. Next base: position 9,726,583 of record NC_143390.1, read on the forward strand.
TCTAGTAAGCTATGCAGTTTCTTAGGAAACCTTGGAGAAGAGGAGGTGGTTCTGTAGGGTAAATCAAGATACCTCTAGCACAGGCTGTAAGCTCGGGACAGGAAGGGGGTGGAAGGTTCCCGAGGAGAGTAGTTTTTTCAGTCTGATGTACAAATTTAACGACATCTAGTGGTCAATGTTAAATAATTTAAAAAAATTGTTAGTTTCAAATTCCTCAATATGATGGCATCGCTTTCTGATGGTTTTGAGCACATCTCTCCACACCACAAAGACGGATCCCCACGAGACTAAGATGGATCTCCAAGAGGCAAAGACGGAAATCTACGAAACAAAGACGGATACAACCAGAAAAAGACGGAAACTCATGAGACTAAGATGGATCTCCACAATACTAAGACGGAACTCCACAATACTAAGATGGACTCCCAAGAGACAAAAACGGACCCCCACTAGACCAAGACGGATCTCCACCAGATTTAGACAAATCAATCATACCCTTGTTGTTTTGGATTTTAATTCAATTCGAGATTGTCCAAACAATCGAGGACAAAGTGCCCCTTTAAGCTTCTTTAAACTAAACTTTAATTTTTACACATGATTGCTGACACTTAAGAACGCCTTTAGATTAAGAATATCCGTCAAATAGAAAAATGTATTGACACAAACCAGATATTTGGTTTATACAATTCACGCGTTAATTAAAATTTACAGAAATGAAACTTTACTTTATCAGTAGGATGTCACTCTAAAAAGATAACACGCAACATCTTTCGCTATTATTTAAACCTTTGTTTACTTGTCTAGATAAAACGGCCGCTAATTTAAATATTTGATAGCGTCACCGTGTGTGTTTGAAGGGTTTCGACTAAACAATGTCATAAGTTTATAAATTATACGTCTAGGTTTTAATCACACATGGCCCTCTGGAGGATAAATGTTGTGTCAGCAATACCATTGTCATTTTACGAAACCATATCGAAAAACCTTATTACAATCTTGTAGAAAGTGTCAAAACAAAACAGTTCTGAAGGCTTTTTTGAATTCATGAAAATCATATGCTGTGTTTTACGCCTATTGTACTTTGGGTTATTATAATAAGAGCTACACTGATAAGTTATCGGCATCTCCAGAGGCCGTACAAATAGTCATAACATAAAACACGTTTGAAAAGTACAAGTCACGCTTAGAATTATGTTTTCGAGCAATAATACATCGACGAATTTGGCGAAGATTTTCCTGGTCTTCTAAGTTTATCACTTGTACTAGACGTGCATTGTATGAATCTCACGACAGGCGTATCTGCCTAAGCCGTTAAAACGAGATGTATGCCTAGCTAAGGGCAACTTTTAATGGTAGCGAATTTCCCTCAAATCGAGATTAAGTGCACCTCATTACGGTACCAAATGTACCGCGCGTATAACTCCGCTTAACCATGTTAATTGTAAAATAGAGAGAACCTGGGTACCTTTAATTGTATAAAAACCATATTTTTCCTCTGTAATATTTTTGATAATAAGTAATTGATATACATGTGTTTACTTCGTTAGCCCCGCACTATTTTGATTCCGAAACGTATTTTAAAAAATCGGCTGCAGCCTGCAAAGGTATATTTTTCCAACTAAATAACATGAATAGTATAGGTGATTAGTCATGATACTTGCGATGCAACTGATAAAAAGACGTTAAGTTTGAAAAATTTTAATTTTCATTTAAATAGTGGAAACAGTCATTACACCGGTACAAAGAGATTAAGAAAATTGTGAATTTGGTGTGTTCTTAAGAACTGCCGAACGAACAGAAATTATCTACTTTCAGGACCGTTGAAATTTTAATCATGGAGTTCTACAAAGATAACGCTTATTTTAAATTCAGGTTTGTACATTTAAAAAAATATGAGCGATAGCGGCACTATAAAGTTATACTGAAGTAACCTACCATGGAGTTTCCAAATATATCTCATTCACTTGATAAATAATTTGTTGAAAGTAACCAAAAAACCTAAACTTAAGTTAAATAATGATTTTTTAGAATTCGTGTTTAATGAGAGCTTCGTGAATCGACCATATTATTATTCTCAGACAAGCTTAAGTCTTTTATATTGGGTTTAACTATGTAACTCTATTAAACTAGCTATCTTTTTAACCGGGGTTTTGATAATTTTTTCCCATTGCGCTCTGTATGGTGGGTTGTAAACTTCAAGAGGTTATGGGCCCAGCACGCTTTCACCACGCCAACGCTGTTAAGATATTTATCTGAGTTTCTTGGTCTCAACTGTATCCTGACTTCACTTACGATGGACAGCCTTCGTACTGTCAGGTCCCGAGAATTGGCGAAGCTGCGAGATAGAAGTCAGCTATGTCTTTACAATATGATATGTAAACGACGTTGTCACGGTAGATAAGACGGAACCTGTAAGGACCACAGCCACGGAAGAGACATAGCAGTTTTCCCTAGGAAGTTTCAAGTAGCATTCAGCACCACCAGCGCAATGAGGTCAGCCATACCACAAGGTACAGAACATGATTGCAGATTGAGCGACACTGGAAGAGATGTGGGAGATTTTTGATTAAAAGTCGTTAAGCCGGCTTAGAAATCTTCTCGCACAGCTTATGCGAGCCTAAAAATCTTCCCATGTCGACATGGTAACCCACCGCGCTCAATTACGTTTTCTGTCGGCTGATATTTTGACGATTGTGAAGAGGGATAAGAATATATTTTTTGATAACCGTATCCTCATCGCTCAAAACAAAACGTCGCACGCGTCGCTTAGCTTGAAAGACTAGGGTGGGGTGGCGGAATGGTTAGCACTTTCGCCTCGTATCAAGAGGACCAAGGTTTGATCCCAGCTTGCGGCACTGGGTGAAATCTCGGAACACTTCCTTCCGCGTTGAGATTGCAAGTTTAGGGGTTTCCCCCAAGCTCTTCGGTTTCCCTTCCATAAAAACTAGTTGTTGGCTCGCGTGGCATGAAGGGCTTGCCACCACCCTCCTACGCATCGTAACTCGGCTACCTGAATTAATGGATTAAAAAGTAGCTTGATGACCGAGGCCTAAGGTGGTGCCTTAGGTATTAGCTAAGCGGATAATTAGTACTTCTGATCGGCCGTGCTACACTAGACGGATATTCATACTCATCCAGGTTCATAGCTCTTAGAGAGTACAGCAGTAGCACCAGACATTCTTCAAGTCAGAATCCAAGTAGATACCGTCCGAAATGCTTTAATTGAGGCCAACAATAATTGAATAAAGCCGAAGAAGTCGACAGGAGGCAACGGAACCGATGGAAACAGAAGCAGTAACAACACCAAACCCACCGACGGCGTAGGTCACTTCGGTGCAAACTGTCTGAATGCTCGTTTATCAACCGAAGCTCTCTGGTATATCGATTTCAACGTCCTGTGGTTTGTACAAAAATAATTAAGTCTAGCCTCGTCTACGTCTTCCTGGGAAAGTGGAGTCTCTATTCCGTTTGGATAATAAGGTGGAACACCCGTCTGGTCCAGTGTACCTTATCGCAGATTCGGGGAATGATAAAAGAGCAAACCTACAAGTATGGCATCAAGACAATTGCCTCGTAGCATCTAAGCTGAAGAAACTGGGCTACGAATCTACCGATTAGAAAGATTCTGGGAGGGTTGCGTCTCTGGAAACATGAATTGTCATAGCTGTGGCACTAGAATCGAGAAAGCTACGAAACTAGAAGAAAGATTCCTTTCTTACCTCTGAGGCTTAATTCCGACGGCTTCTATGAGCGGGAAGCGTTATTATCTTCTCTTCCAAGACATGTACTCCAGCATCCGTATAGCATATTTTCTAGCCAAGAAGTTTGAGGTTGTTAACCGCCTCAAGGATTTACTCGCACTCTGTAAAAATAACGAGTGTACCCTTTGAGAGCTGATAATGTTACACAGCACGTAAGCGACGAATTCTGCCGTATAACTTCGCAAGAAGTTGGCTTAAATCATCGAACCTCAAAGCCGTACAATCCGAAGCAGGATGGAGTAGTAGAGAGGGAAAATCGGTTGATCATGGAATCAATTCAAACTATGCTGCATTCCAAGCCAGATCTACGGTAGAAATTTTGGGCATAGCCCTGAACACGATGACGTACATACTCAACCGAACTGCTCCGACACGCGTTGCAGGAAAGACGGCATATGGATTGTGGACTGGAAAACTGAAAAGTGTTTGATCCCAAAAATCAAGATCAAGAAATTTCCTAAAAAAGCTAAAAGAGTATCCTCGTTGGTTACGAAGCTAATGCAGGCGGATACCGTAGCGACGTTCTGGAACTCATTGACTTTATACGATCTCAAAAGATCAGATTCAACCCGGAAAGAGGTACAATGAACAACGCCCTAGGACATCTTTAGTGCCCGAGTTTAGCCTCGACGCTGAATGTCGATTTGTCAACAGCGTATTTGCCGATAAATTTAAACTCGTGAAAACAAATAAAAAGCAAAGATGGTGTCGATTAATTATGAAAATAATTATACCTTACAAAATTAAAATTTTTAAAAAATATTTAAAATTAAGGGATCTTTACTCAAGATTAATAACTAAATGACGTTCCTGTGCTATAATGATAGATTGCGGAAAGTTTGTCTGAATTCTCTATCCAACCTGCTGAAGTTGGATAACCCTGGTGGTGCATTTAAATTTAAACCTCTTTTTACTTATAGTTAGTCGGAATTTATTGAAACTGATTTTCTTTTTAAACAGGTTTCCTACCGAACTTCGAGCAAATTATGCAACGGTAGAGGTAAATTTACTTATTCATTCGCGTAGTAACGGCAGGTTCTATTCTCCCTGTATGCCGAATTTAAGACAATAGTGACAACCTTTGGCAGCCAAATACATTGTATTTTACGACAAGTAAGAACACCATACCCCTTATTACATTAACAATGAGCAGAAGGAATTCCAGAGATTTCCGATAGTTGTCTAAATTGTCTGAAATATATGGTTTATATATCATAGTCAAAAAGAGATTTTGATGAAATAAAACACGATGAAATATTTAATTTGGATTATATGGAATAAAATATGATAGCACTCTGCAAGAAATGAAAGTTGGATACCTACTTTTATGGCTGCTTGGTTTATTGAAAATGTTTTACTTGTTAAAGTATAATTGAAGTAATTTAGTTGACATTGAGGCATCGTTTAAAATTAACCGTTTTGTAAAACAAAGCATATCTATGACATTTGGGAATTTGTGCTGATCATAAACCGATTTTTAAATTTGCATTTATCATGAAAACTGCGCTATTTTAATCTTTTTCATTAACAGGAATCATGGAATATGGATAAAACTCCCTCTAAATACAATTTTGTTAGTGAATATCACAAGACAGCTTTCAACATTTCGTAATATTATTTTATCAAATATGAAAAAAAATATTAAACGTAATAGATTTGTCTAATATTAAATTCAAATACACGTAAAAAAATGATATTTCCTAGAGAGTACACATCTTAATATTGTAGAGTAAACAGCCTTGAATTATTTAATTTATTGTTTCGTTTAGACCAAATTACCAGGATCACAAAATGCCATACGCAGTTGTGACAGATTTTGAAATTCAAGCCATGAAGTTTGCAGTAAGTTCAAAAACTACTCATACCAGAAATATAAATTTATTTTTCAATACGGTTTTTCGAATCGTTTGTTTGGCAGTTCCTAGTAACATAGGTAACTAAATAAATTTGAATGCTTTCAGCATAATATCCTCTCAAATCTCTATTTTCAACTAAATACATAATAAAACAATCATTCCGTTGTTTCATCATATGCTAAAAGTTTTAATTTTTGTTTTACTATAAGCCTTACGAAAACTTTTATTAACATTTGCATCTGAAATTGGGGAAATTTGATTTTATCTACTGCAATATCAAAATTGATTCCACGAGATTCAATTTTTATTAAACCATTTTGGCTTTCAAATTGTATTCAAATTTTATTTAAGGTAAAAGGCTAAAAATCATTATACATTTTGACATTTAATAAAATTATACATTTCGATAAGGAATACCATTATATATTTTCTCATGATTACAATTTGATTAAGAAATTTTGAATTTAAACGTTTGAGTAGATTGTAGAAAGTTTATCATTGACTATTTAAAATATTTATTTAAACCATGACAGTAATAAAAATCGTCTAATAATAATTTTTTAAACAAAATTGAAGCGATTACCATAAAGACCCATTTCTGCAATTAGTCGTGATGCCGTTGATCATTAAGTCACATCTCCGAAAAATTTCTTATTGTAGACTCCAAACTTGATGACATTACTTAAGATGGTATTGTTTAAAATTTATTTTTAAAACATGGTAAGTGTAAGTTTACAATTTAAGCTTTATTTCACGAAAAAACATTGGCCGCGCTATTTTGAACAATCCTTGGTTGGTACATTGTAACACTAATTTCATGGTGGTTTGTTAATTAGCAACATATTCCCATTTCACCTAGTAACGGCCAAAAATAATTTGCTTCATTTCCGATATTTACTAAATCACCAGACAATAGATTGAAATAGTGAAACGTTTTTTTGTAAAAATATCTATATTATAAATTGATTGTTCTACACAATCAGTGAGATACCGTTATTTCACTGTATACATGTGTTGGTTTAAAATGCACCGATAAATGAGTAAGGTTTCTCCGTCATATTTCTTTACTTAAAATCTGTCCAAACCTTTGCCACTTCATTAACACTTTTGAAGTCGCCGGTCGGATGACTGTAGGAACATGGTATGAATTTCCGCAGTAAATAGAAGGGAAAATGGCGAACACAATGCGAGATAAAGGTGGCAGTGGCAAGGGCCACGTTTTGACGTGAACAAAGTCTATATGACTTAGCTTTACATTTCTGGGAATAAGATTGAAAACATAACCACTTATTTCAACACAAATTAACAGGACAAACATCTCATAATGATTCCTGTGGAGCTCTCAGCGTTTTATAAATTTTCCAAACATGATGAATTATTCACTTATTGGTCGCCAACGGGAGTCGAGGGTACCTCGGACACCATAATAATAACTAGCCCACCCATGAAAAGAGTTTCATCAACAATCTCATTTTTAGCAATGGATACTGAGGTACGTCATTATTTCTTAAAATGAATTCTGGGTTCTAGAATGAACGTGTTAAAATTAGAGCCAGAATTTTAAGAATTCTTATGAAAAGTCGTAACCTCATTCCAACCTGCCGGATTATTAATTTCTTAAATAGTAATTTATTCAAAATCCATTGCTCACTATTTTTATTAATTTATTAAGATAAATAACTGAATGTTGTAATTTGGTAAAACCGTTACATAATGGTCCCTTCCCCCTGTGGTGGTTTGTACTTTGATTAGTTGAATAATTTCAGAACAAGCCTAATAATCATAATTTAAAAAATCAAATCTTGAATATTTAAGAAATAATAAGTGGAATCAGTTAAAAGTAATTTTCTTTTTCTCTAAGGTAACAATTGCAATTCTTGTGGTAGTTGCAATTTTATCACTCATTTCGACCATTTCTAAAAGTATTGAAAAGGGGGCTAGAATACATTTATTAGAGAGATACATCTACAACGTTTGGGATTCTTCGTCAATCTTGTGCTTGGAACGTAAGTATGGCGGTAGTTTAAAATCCATAGCATTAAGCTATATTGTCACGCCAGTAAATGAGGATACAATCTTAGAAACATGATTTATTTTTAAAAATATTAAAAGAAAATATTTACAAGCACAGTGAACGCGAGAAATAGTAACCGCGGTTTGGGTCCACTTGCGCAGTTTTCATTTTCGCAGTTTCCATTTGCGCACTTCCCACAGTTTTCGTTTGCGCACGTTCCCAATTGCGCGTTTCCCATTTGCGGAATTGCTATTTGCGCAGCTCCCCATTTGCGCAGTTTGTCATTTGCGCAGTTTGTCATTTGCGCAATTTACCATTTGCGCGCTTTTTCCCGATTGCGCAGTTTCCCGCTTGCGCAGTTTCCCCGTTTGCGCAGTTTCCCGTTTGCGCGATTTTCCTGTTGCGCAGATTTGTTATTTGAACGGTTTTCCCATTTGCGGGGATTTTTATGACTTAAATATTCACTATTAATCCTTTTTCCTAGAAAAAGGGTTATTTCTGGCAGGTAAATTTAACATTACCTTGTTTACCATCCAGCTGCGCTGCTAGTGTTTGTTTAATGTCCGGTTGGGCTGTAAATACCAAAAAAAATTAGTTTTTCTTAGTTAAAATAACATTCGTTGAATCAGTCTCTTTGGAAAATATATATAGTCCAACAGCGACTCGAAGCTTCTCGGCCTTTAGGCGAAGATCATAGTGTAGTAACTGTTTGCTGACAGTTCCAGCTTTAAGGACGATTTTAATGATGGCCATACCTTTTAAACAATTGTAGGCGGCACAATAAAAACGATACAATAAAAAATGATAAAAAAACGATGTTTAAAATCTAAAATAAACAGGAATTGAAAAATGTTTCAATTTTAGATAAAAATGCTGCTAGTTCCTTAACACCACTTTTAAAATGGTTTCCGTCATAGGGCAATATACGTCCTCTGTCGTAGAACACCTCCTATATGAAAACGGTGCCTGATATAAACCTGATACCCAAGGAACGTTCCCTGAAATAAAGAATCAATACCTAAACTTAAGATTATATCTAAGAAGGTTTTCACTCATGGTTCTGAGGTGATCTTGGAATTTTATGGCAATTTTGAAGCTACCTTTCAGTATAATACGACATGTCCTAAGGTTGATTTATATGTTTTGAATTCCAACACGGAATCCTTTGCCAGTATTAAGCTAGCAAAGCAGCTCTGCTCTTCACTTATTACAAACGATTAACACTATACGCACTTATTGCAATTACATTAACGAATACAAGAATCGTAATAAAAATAATAATAATAAATAATCAGCTAGACTAGTCATCTAGCGATTTGAATTGTCTTTAAACAGGTGGCCGGGTTACAATGCCACGCGCACGCGAGCCAACAGCTCAATACACTTACTATTACCGTTAACCTCTAATCGATTTGGAAAAAAATAAAGTTACTCAATCGAAATTACACATTTGAAGGAGCATAAATTTACCCTTAAGAAAATTGAAAAAGTCATTCGAGACGTGTCACAGCTAACTGGCGCGAATAATGTCAGTATAACTTCTCGAAATGCTATCGGTGCATTCCTATGTTGACCACCATTGTAGACTCCTTTGGATACTTACAAAAAAGAACTAAGAAGAAGAAAGTATGTTCACTTAATCAATTGCTATTTACAATTTAAAGAATTTTTGGCGGCCATTTTACAATATGGCTTAAAAAAACGTTTGGCCCTAAGTTCTTTTTTGGTTAACGTTAATAGTGAGTGTAGGGAGCTGTTGACTCGTGTGGCATGAAGGGTTTGCCACCACCCTCATGCGCGTGGTAATTTAAGGCATAAGTATTCGCTCGATGATTTTGCCTAAGGTGGTTCCGTTCAAACCTGAAATGCCTGTACTATTTTTCAAAGGTGACCTAACCTAAATTTTAAGCTCTATTACCTGGCAATCGGGGAAGAAGAACCAGAGAAACTGGTCATCTTTAAAGAAGGTGGAAATATCCAAAAAGGAAACACGTTTTAGGCCACTCCACAAGTCCAAAAAACTATAAATATTCAGCTATGTTTCATTTTGTTACTTTTCAAAACCTATTTATACGATACTATAAGCGTAAATTGACATTTGGGTAACATTTACTGTGGTGCGCGAGTGGCGTTCTATATGAGCATGTCATGTCAAAGTTTATATATAACCGATAGAACATCAGATTCTACAAAACCATAGTCGGAGTAAGACAATTGCTTTCCCTATCGGTTTCCGCGTCATTGATCCAAAACCAAAAATTGTATTTATTCTATCTCTGCGCGAAATAATGCCTACCATATGAATAACCATAAATGTCGGAATAGTTTTTTCTGATACAGTGTATTAATAGTTTTTATTAAAATGCTATTACGCATACGATAAATTAATTAAAAATAGATTATTAGACCCATCCCGACCTTTAATGCAATTTTAACTAAAGCACCCCTGATAAAAGTATTACTAGAATATACAGGTTGTTTCAAAAGGTTATGCAAATATTTTAAGGAGTTGTAGGGGTGAGTTGAGAGGTATGCCTGTTTCCCCCCATTTTCCGACGATGAGTTAAAAGAGCACCAGAAAGTGTGGCCTACTAGCCCCTGGAAGTAGGCTGCAACAAGCACCAAACCAAGCAGCAGATAAATGCGAATATTAAGGTTTGGGTTCGTGTGATAGGTAGAAAGGACTTTCTAAACAAATCGAGGTAACCAGCGTAAAAAAGGAAACTTAAACAGTATTTAAAGTCCCTGCTGCTTGGTTTAGCGCTTGTTGCAGCCTACTTCCAGGGGCTAGTAGGCCACACTTTGAAGCTCTCTGGCACTCTATTAACTCATCGTAGGAAATTGGGAAAAACAGGCATACTTCTCAACTCATACCCTACAACTCCTTAAAAATTTTGCATAACCTTTTGAAAGCCCTGGTGTATGTATTATCTTTTAGCATACCCGACCATCTCGAATCTATTATCAGCCAGGATCGCAACTGGCGCGTGGTTACTCGGAGCTACGTTCGTTTTGAACATAATGGCTTGCTACTTGAAACTCGAATTTACAGTTGAAAGCTACGATTATATTGAAACGATGGATGATTTAATGAAGAGAAAAAACCTCCCAGCGCTGATGCTCGAAGGCAGTTTCGAAATAAGGAATTTCCGTAATCAAGTAAGCTGTTTAGCTTGCCATTTTCATTCTCGATAATAGTCAATAAGCACATTTTGAACAGCCCAATCGCGAATTAAACTTACAAAATATTGAAACACTTTTGTAATTTGTGTCAGTAATAACGCTCTTGTGTTTAAACAAAAGTTTATTTAAAGATATTAATTTCGGGGCATATTTCCGATTCTTTAATCTTGAAAAATTTACATCCAGTAGTCGTTAGTATCGACCCAACTAGTGTTGATTTTTACCGTTACCTTTTGTAACACAAAAAACTGTTATTTATGATATCAACAATGACCAGGTAACTAGAAAAATTCAGCTTGCCTTAAATTAAATACACGTTTTCGTGACTCGTTACCTTTTATTCCAAAAGCAGGTAACTCTAAAATTAGTTTTGTTTTACAATTAATTTAAATGAACGTTTTCATGTTTCGCTACCTTATTTCGAAAACCAGGTTATTCTATATATTCACTTTGGATCAAATTCCTCTAGGGTTTATTAAGTTAATGTACAAGAAGAGTGAAAATTAGTTCAAATATAAATTGATTATTTAACATCGGGTGATTGTGTGTACTTAAATGTCTGTGACATCTTGTTTTAAGTTAAATTATGCATAAATCAATAGTAAAATACATCTGGAACATATCGCCGATATCAGCATTTTAGAAAAGAACGAATCATTCGCCCATACACGGTGTATCAAGGCGGCCGGTCAGGGCATTTTTCTAAAAAACTATTTCAGCGTATTCAGGGGGATAGAGATAAGAGTACCAAAAGTTTTATATTGTATGCTATGGGTCCCTGCAAGTTTAAAATTTCATATGAACCATGGTTCTAATAAGCCCCGTTTCAGAGTTACGAGTTCTCAAATATCGGCCTAAAAAATTTGAATTCTTTATCCTTCCTTGATATGCTGTGGAGAATTCTCCATGGGCATCGTTATCACCCTTACCACTTACGAAAGGTCCAAGCCATAAGCGAAGCCGACTATCCTCACCGTATCAACTTCTTCCAGTGATTTGTGGACAGTGCACAGGACGATCCGCAGTTCCCAAATATCATCCTAGCATGCGATGAGGCCTATTTCTCCCGAGATAATATTCTCAATTTGAACAATAACCAGCAGTGGAGCCAAAACAACCGTCACTGAGCTAGAGTTTTTAAACGAGCTTTACTAGAGCTACTGGAGGACGTTCCGTTAGCGACTAGACCAGTGGCGTAGCTAGGAAAATTCGGCCCTAATGCAAGATAAGGAAATAGACCCCTGTGACATGTCAATTTTTGTGCGTACCAATGTACGCGATTGGCCTATTTCCGTCACTTGCTTCCAATATCGTGATAATAACATCACGGTAATATTATCTTTAAAAATATACATGTATACGGCGTTGTTTCGTGAGACAGCCGTTCGGACAGTCAACTAAGTAAAAGTTTATGGACCCCATTACTGGGTAGGGCCCCAATTCACCGCATTGGCTGCATTGGCGTTTTTACGCCACTGAACTAGACAGCCGTGCCATAAGAGATCATCTTGATGCGACCTTTCCTTTGAGGTGGGTAGGATGAGGAGGAGCCATTCCATGGCCGGCACGATCTCCCGATTTGAACCCATGCGATTTTTATCTTTGGGGAGATCTCAAAGACTTAGTTTACAAACCAGAAGTACAAGAGTTCGACCATTTACTTCAGCGCATAATTGATGGATGTGACACTATTCGTAATGCACAAGAAATCTTTGAAAACGTTTGTCAATCAATTTTACGATGCTGTCGTCGTTTGTGCATTAGAGCGCAAGGTGGGCATTTTGAACAAATGTTGTAATTTTTTTACTTATTAAAAAAGATAACAAGTTCATTAAGTGTCCTTGGTTTTTGAGTATTTCTCACTACTAGGGCTTAGCTGATGTTATCATAAATTTATGTTTTGATATTTGACAATCTGTTGATCATTTTATCGCTAAAAAACAACCAAGACATTTATGAAAACAATTGGGGTAGAGAATAGTAAATATTTCGATGATTTTTAGGCCGATTTTTGAGAGCTCGTAACTCTGAAACGGGGCTTTTTAGGGCCATGTTTCATATGACAATTTAAACTCGTAGGGACCTATAGAATACGATAAAAAAGTGTCGGTACTCTTATCCGTTACACCCTGTTTATATTGGCAAGTGAACGTTTTAATTGGTTAAGTTCGGAAAAAATATCGTAGTTTTTCTAAAACATTGTTTTCACGGATAGGCGTCAGACAAAATGTTTCAATGATAATGGTTTAAAGTATACTCTCGAACCTTCAAATACCATTGGAAAAGGTAAATTTTTCCTTAGATAATACGTCATAGACTAAACAAGTTGATACTTCCTAAAAAATTTATTGCAGAGCCATTTATATTTTAAGTTATAAGTATAACATACTTATGTGTAAGTTTTTTATTCAAAAAAAACAATTAGACATTTAAGAACTACTAGATACATAAGTACAGGCTATTTGTCCATGATATCAAAAGTAGGAGGCCATGAACAAAGCATAGTGGTATTTATTGATATTAACAAAAGATAAGGAAATGAAGTTCTAAAGTCTTAGAAGGTCAAAATAATTAATTACAGGTATGGTTTAATAATTCCTTCTACTGCGATGCATATTTCAGCCCAAGTAACCATATTGCGAAGTCACTTCTGAATCAAAAGTCGCTAGATGACTTAGGTAGTGCCTTGGTTAAATCCTATAGCTGATCATATCTGGAGCCACGATACGGCAAGCGTCGATGATTCTCAGGCACAAGTCGTACACATTTATGAGATTTGAGATGAAACCTCACTATTATTCCTACTACTTATTTTACTAAAAATTATGCTTAAAGAAGTTGATTTTATATTTAACTCTTAAATTATCTTTCACTAACGGAAAACTTCGGAAAACACCAAGGTTTACGACCTACAAACAATACCAACTTTTCCATAAAATCACGATTGATCACATATCCCCGCGTCATCTAGCACCAAATATAAAAATTAATATTTTAAACTATATAGAGCTCGCCTGTAGTTAGACTTATCTCTATGGCATATGAGGATAAGTGTACATCCGCTCTTGGACAGCGAGGTTCTTTAACTCGGAAAGCCCCGTCCCAGATTCAACAATAGAACGAGAGGATATCGTTTGAGTAAAGTAATTTTGTATGCATTTGTCAAATCTTCAAGATGACTCCGTGGGTCAGGGAAAACCGTGACGTAGGTGGTGATGTTGTAGTGGAATATTCAAGATGCGTTGGTCAAAAGTGTGTGGTCATGTGGTGCAATACTGAGTTTCGTCCGCGGGAATTCTTTCTATCGAAATGCCTTTTGGACTCCATACTGCAAAATCGCCCTAACTCCTCCGCGCTATATGTAATACACCTATCCTCATATACCATACAGAATAGATGAACCGATGGGGGCGCGCCATCAACTACCCTTGCCGAAACCCGGGATCGAACCAGGGACCTTTAGATCTTCAGTCTAACGCTCTCCCAACTGAGCTATTTCGGCCCCGACGAAAGTGGTTCCGAGTCGCCATTATTGAAGCGCTCCACCAACGAATAAACTTAAGCGACGCCGTGAAATTGGTCTGAAAATAGTTTAATTTAAATGATATTTTTTCCATCGAAGGTGTTGAGTACATATAGGTGCCCTTTTTCTAAATATACCGGTGGTGAGCCGCTGGTGTTACGCAATGGGGGTTTTCACCCCCTTAGTAGTCTTTGCATACACGGCTTCAATAAGTGGCATACTTATTGTGACTTACGTGGTTCTACTTCTGGCGGGCTTTCAGCTAGCATACACCATAGATTAAGAAAGTAGTCTTTGCATACACGGCTTCAACCAGTATGAAACGAACGAAAACGGCCCGACACGAAGAACTCGTATTTTGGATAAGCTTAATTAAACGGTGGACGCATAAACGTGTTTATAAATTAAACGTTTGGCGCGTAAATGCGAATTGTTGCTACAAACAAATGGCTTATACCCTAAGTCTATAATATTTTTCCATAAGTTTGTCACTATGGGGAATATTTTCCTTAGAGCTAGTAACAGAGTGACGTCATCACAAGAATAAAATTTCCCCCTAGCGAGGCGCTGTTAAAAGCTACGTGTGACATGTTAGCAAGTCTGTCTTGTGAATATCTCTCAGTAAATTTTTTGAATGTAAAGAATAGAAATTGCCACAGCTATGTTACAATATTATACACTTCTGCTTATAAGAATAAAGGTTCTAAACGTGTTTAAAAAGTGTTATAGGCTGGTGTCTAGAAAAAGTTCAGATTCCAAAGGCTGTTTTTTTCTGCGCAGGCGAAAGGCAATTCGAAGATCAAAGAATGGATATCTACATTGAACGAAGAGAACTACTGCACATTTTATGACTTGTTATTCATAGAAGGTTTTGAAGATGTTTTAGAAGGAAAGAAAGCCTTGATTATAAACACGATGTATTTAAAACTAGTTCTTGGCGGCATTCTTCAATCTGATCCAAATCTAAAATATTCAATTTTGTCAAACCAACCATGGAATGGTTTTTATTTCGCCAAGCATTCCATAAAATCGGAATACCACGTTATGCCCGTAAATAAATCGTGGATTGAAAATACACCGAGAAGTTCTGAATTTGCAGCAAGAGCGTAGGTATTTTAGTCTAATCTTTGTTTAGGATTTTCGTTAGCACTCAAAGAAATTGATGGTTTTTAATTTGGTGCTTTCATGTTTAACCAGTTTCGTAACTTTTTATTACCGTTTTAACCGTAATAATCTAATTAATCATGTGTGTGCTTTAACAGGGATAGTTTTAATTGAAATTTATTTTGATAGTCACTGTATACCTTTCCTGTATTAATGGCTTTAAAAGTCGCTTGATGACTTAGGCCTAAGTTGGTGCCTTGGTAATAGCCTAGCCTAGCTGAAACCAACCACTGAATGAATTTTCTTATGCCTCAAATAAAAAGAAATATGTATGTAGGTTCTTCCAGCCAAAAGTATGCTGATAAACCTTCTCTAACTGAATGGTGCTGGCATAAGTTCTTGAGCAACATTCGCAATATTTTTCATTATTCAAGGTTTTACCTTTAAAACTGGAAGTTTTTCTAGAAAGCGAATTAAGAAAAATCAAAACCAAAATTGATAATATTTATTACATGGTTTTTACGCGCGAGGCATTTTTTTCTTTCGTGTGAGTTGGATGGATTTTGCACTAGCAAAAAAAAATGTAAAAAAATTTAATTTGATTATTTCAATAGGTTCTTTTTCGACACGAGACCCTTGTACTACACCGACCACAAAGCCTATTACAACTTGGATTACATTTCTTGGAAGCAGCCACCTAAAACCGCTTATGAAGACATTTTATTAGATAACATACTTCCACCATTTCAGCTGCTATTTTTTGGTCTCATCATTGCGTTATGTGGTTGCTTAATTGAGGTAAAGTAACACTTTACAGAGACGGAATTATGTGTTGGTTATTAGGCAATTAATAGCGCCCCTTCAGTAGCTAAAAAATGTGAAATTTGATGACTCATAGAATTTACTTCTTTTTATCTTTTTTCGATCGTTATTTCAAGCATGTTTTCGAATGAAATTTCTAAACTAAAATAATATTTTGTTTAAACCCTATTTGATTAAAAAGAGTTTTCTTGATGCTCTTTAGATTCTTTTCGCAGTGTCATTTCGCCTTATTGAAGAAAAACAGGAATAAAAACGTACAGGAACATTTTAAAAAGGGTTTGGCAGAACCATATTTTAATGACTTAATTGAATATCTAATATTATTTTCTAGCCACGATGAATGTACCACAGTTACTATAGACAAGTAAAATGTTTAAGTTGAAATTATTTTTTCACAGTGTTTTCTTTTGATGGACTGTCAGTCAAACTATTTGAAATATCAATATTTTATGTCCCCTTTTCGAATATTCGCCTAATAGTGAGAGCGCATGGTTACAAAATATACCCGAATTGTTCGAAATTGGTATACAGCTCTGAAAATTTATATACACGTGCCTTGAACTATACTCTCGACTACCTAAATTTTATTTTTCAAAACAACCGACTGGAAAAACTTTTATAAGCAAACAATGCCCTTGTTGCCGAGGACGCGTGTATCTTAGTTTAAATTGTGTTTTTAAAATTATTTTCCACGTTGCACCACATCTCCGCAACTTTAGGAATAAAAAATGGTAAATCGCGTGTAGCTCACGTGGTAAAGGTGGTAAAGTTATGATTTTTTTCGTGTCACAGTACTTCTTAAAACCTGATATGGCACCACATCGAAATATTTTTTTACTTACCGTTTTTAACGATTTTTCGTTTTTCTCCATAGGGAAAAATGGCATATCAGGTTTTAAGTAGTACTATGACACGTATCACCATAAAAAAAGTTCATAACTTTTCCACCTTTACCACACGAGATACACGCGATTTACCATTTTTTATTCCTAAAGTGCGGAGATGTGGTGCAACTTAGAACGTTTAATTTTAAAAACTCATCTACACTAAGATGCGCGCCATCTCGGCAACAAAAGCGTTTTTTGCTTATAAAAGTTTTTCCAGTCGGTTTTTTTGAAAAATAAAATTTAGTTAGTCGAGAGTATAGTTCAAGGCACGTGTATATTAATTTTCAGAGCTGTATACCAATTTCGAACAATTTATGCGCTCTCACTATAATTGATAGGCAAAAACGAATAAATAATGACGAAACATTTTGAAGGTTGGTTCAATTTGCTATTTTATGAAATTTTTTGGTGTAGCTAAATATTTTGCACATTCATAGTTTAAAATGTGTGTAATATCTAAGAGTTTAAAATATCTGTAAATATTTGCAGTAAAGGAAGACCACCTCTATTTTTATATAGTTCTGAGTGAAATTCTGGTTTTAACCAGTTCAATCGGAAGTTCTCCAAGTGTAAATTATGACCAGGTCATTATTCTTCGTGGTGCCGAGTATTACAATAGTCAATACCATGGTCAGTGCTCAATGAATTCAGAGCATTTCCCGGAAGTAATTAAACATCTGTTTAACGCACTGGATATGCAAGACTTGATAACGAATAACGTTTGTCCGATGTTGATTAGTCATTCGTGTTTCCGGATATAAGTGTACGTCAGAGATAAAAGAAGATCCATTAATAGGGGAAACGCTGTTAGAGGCTTATTGTTATACAGGGTGTTTGTTTTTCTCGAAAAAGTTTTTTTTTCAAAAACTATGCTTTCTAGAAAGTTGAAATTTCTACTGTACATTATACGTGCCGGGGGACACTTTCTACCAAAATTGCGGTGCTATAAGACAATTGTAAATGAGAAAATTGTAGAGCGTCACCGAAAACGTACAAATATCGTTAGCGCGAAAAAAATATACGTCTTTTTCACTGAAAAAATACGACTTGAAAAAGATTCCATTGGGAGAGTAGTGTAACTTTATGAAACTCAGAAATTTATTAATCTGGTGTTAAATGCAATAAACACCGCTGAAAAATCGACGAGACAATGGCGAAGAAGGTATTACACGATTTAATTTCGTAGGATGAAAAATGCGAATTTTTGGAAAAAACAAAGAAACATTTTAATTATCTACTTACAAACAATATTTATAAGTACGTTTCGAAAAAACCACCTTCGGCTGCGATGCAGGCTTGGGCGAGAACAATCATATTGTCGAAGGTGGCTTGAATCATTTCCGGGGTTACTTCCCGGCAAGCGGTTACAATTCGTTGACGCAGCTCTTCAAGGGTTTCAACCGGAGTGGCGTACACCTTGTCCTTGACGAAGCCCAAAAGAAAGAAATCCAACGGAGTCAGATCGGGCGACCTTGCTGGCCAGTGTACGGGACCGTTTCTCCCTATCCATCGTTGTGGAAATTCGTTGTTTAGATTATCTCTCACGGCTCTGTGAAAATGAGTCGGGGCACCGTCTTGCTGAAACCACAGTCTTGCTCGTTGCGTCAACGGCAGTTCGTCAAGTTGTTGTTCTAGCTCATTTCTCAAGAAATCTAAATAACTCTGGCCATTTAGATTTTTCGGTAAGAATACTGGACCAATTAACCGGTTTCCAACAAGACCAATCCAAACATTCAAGCGCCCAAATAGATATTGGTGACGGTGTTCATATCCCCAGTGTGGATTTGTGTCTTCCCAAACATGATAATTTTGGTGATTGGGGCCGTCTCTTGCAAACGAGGATTCATCCGAGAATAGCATGTTGCGAAGGAATTGTGGGTCGTCGTGCACGGAATTTAGCAGACAGTTAATTTTAAATCGTCATTAATAGTTTAATTAATTAATTGAATTTCTTCGCCATTGTCTCCTCGATTTTTCAGCGGTGTTTATTGCATTTAACACCAGATTAATAAATTTCTGACTTTCATAAAGTTACACTACTCTCCCAATGGAATTCAAAAAGAAATTATTTTTTAGGCCTAGGGTGGTGCCTTGGGTATTAGCCTAGCCTAGCATTACCATTTTAAACTCTTTTATTATTTCAGGTTGACTAAACTAGCAAAATAATAATTGGGGGGGGGGATCTAGGTTAACCTCAGCATCAAGGATGATGCCATTCATATGCACCATTATACCTTTTGTATATTAGGCACTACATGAATACTAGTTAAGGGAATATCAAAATTTGTTTAACCATGGTATTTTCTAGTTCATATTATCTAATCTGAGGGTTAGTTTAAAATTGGATAATACTTTAACTTTACGAGATATGTTGATTTGAGGATTTCAAACAAGTGCATCAAAACATTGGTATAAAGGATGGACTGAACGCTTTCCAAAACTAGTATTGTGGCATATTTTTATTGAACTATTATTTTGCATTACACAAAATGGTCTTGAAAATTTTAAATTTTAGATTTATCGTCAATCTGTCAATTTTCGGGTGCCATCCTAATTCCAAGAAAAATTATGCTAAAGCGTTACTACCAGAAAAGAGATCGCTAGTAGCTTGTTATCTTTATCTCGAAGACCTGTCGGTCCGAGTATCGCGTTGTGATTTTAAATGTTTTTAATTTCGCTAAGGGTTTATCTTTTTTCCCCATTCATAATGGATTTTTCGTAAGTATGAGCCAAATATTTTTTCATATAACACTCAAGAGAATTATTGGAAAAAAAAACTTTTGTTTTATTGTTACATTCATAAAATATCAGTGAGATATACGCTTAAAACCAGTTTGGTTAGCTCTTATCGCATTCTTAGCGCAGTTTTATTGACTTCGTCGGAAAAGCATATAATGAGAAGTCTTTGAATATCTCAAGATTTATTTTCATTTTAATTTGAAAAATATATTAAGTGAGGACAAACAGTTATGTTTTCTGATACTTCTGTTTTTTCTTGGCCAAATCGTCGTACATTTCCCACTGGTCATTAGGACGCAGCCCGAAACAGACATAATGCCCCCCGGGGGAATTAACTCCCTGAAATGATACGACGGCACGTGCAAAAAATCTCAAGTTGTTTAGGGTAATGATTTTTGGTAATTGACAAAGTTTCACTACTAAGCTTGTTTCGCAATTAAATTTTTCCGATGTATTAGTAGGTTCTACGTAGAACTGGTATTCGGGTAACGATATTGTGTATTTTGTAAAATCACCACAAAATAGACAAGGCACAAATTGCTCCGTCGAAAAATAAGATTCAATTTTTTCTCCCATTTGAGCCACTGATGATGATGAGCATTCAATTGTGGCGTATGGTTTATCCGTTACCCGATCTTTATTCTTGCACTTATTGGAGTTGCAATTGCTACTCTCTTTGAAGCTTGTTAATTTAATTTTTTTTTAAAAGCTCAGCTGCCGATGAATCACACTTCACCTTTATTAGATTGTAAGGTAGGGATTCATTTGGAAAAAAATCTATTAAATTTTTAGCTCTTTGTTTGTACGTACTGGCGTTGATCCCAACTCGCATTACTGCCTTAACGAATGTGTAGAGAGATATGTCGGTAAATTTATCTAGTACGTTTTTATTTTCCCCGAATCGCAATACCCTATGCAAAGACATTGTATGACAGAGTCAAACGCGCATGTATTTGAAAGTGAATATTTAAAATTTTCAATTTTTATCGGCTGCAGTGTTTGGCAGTTAGCATTTTTTAAGAGTCCTATAGGTAAAGTATTTTGTCTAGAAGAAAAGTCAGTTCTTGAAAGTTCAGAGAAATGGACAAAACTCTCAATTGGTTGTTACTAGACTCAAGCTAGCGCCAACATAGTCAAGACGGTCGCGTCGATATACTCGAGCCTCTTACGTCAACATAGTCAATTCACCGAACCGTGGACCACCCTGGCCCGGCTACACCACTGTGCAAATAACATTACCGTATACGGCTGTAGTCTATTCTCGTTATATCTACTGTAAGATTTTACGCCCGATCGGTGTGGTAAATTTTGAAGTAGGTGTTTCTAGAAACGTCGGGCTCCCATCAGTTCCTAAAATATATATCCCTTAGAATAACGTTAAACTAGGATTAGCTTAATCTAGAGTACAGCAATTAGCGCGAGTGAGAATGTATCGTTATTATTATTAGTGGCGTACCGAGAGTGTGGCACCCGGGGAAAAACCCTTGAATGGCGTCCTTTTTGTGTGAAAAATCACCTAAAATAGACATTTTCCTCTTTTTTTTCATCGACAAAAGGTCGCGAGTCAGTTTATGGCGCCCCCTTCTAAGTGGCGCCCGGTTCAAGTTGCATCTTCTGCCCCCGGACGGTACGCCACTGCGTATTATCACGACAACCAATGAAGTAAAATATACTTATGGCTTCAATCTCAAATTCGTTGATCTATTATTTCCGGTGGGCGGATTAAATCATGATTCTGTTAGATTACAATCACACCTGTATCTTTGATTTAAAATGATTTAATCATGATTAGATTTTTATCATGTTTATTAGAACACTTCGATACTAAGTGACCTACCCCGAGATAATTTCATTAGTTACCGCCTCAGGAAGAAATCATTACTAACACAATAAAACAAAACGCCAGAAGCATTTCGTGGGTAAGCCCTAGTTTAGAATCGAAACCATTTCAGTGATATGGCTGAATATTTTACAATTTCTCCAAGGACTAGAGCGGAACATGGTAAATTTAAAAGATACTGTAGTCTTTTAAACATTTTTACACACAATCCCTATGTATAAAGGTACTGAAGTGTATTAGTTTCAAGTACAGTGTAGGTGCCCACCGCCGTTCGTTTGATTAATCTCGAACCGTTTGCGACACAAAATCAAACGATACGTCAATCGATTAGGAATAGAAAACCCTCGTCGCCATTGTTAATTATTTTAAAATAGGACGTCAAGAAGTTGGTCATTTGCCCAGTTTTTTTATACCGCCGTTTTTTTTTCAAATTGGAATGAATTTTGCGCTTTAACTCTCGAACCGATAGCATTGTAATATCAAACGATACGTCAATCGATCGAGAACGTTTAACCCTAAATCGATGAACTAGAAACTGGTCATTTATACTTTTAAAATTTCCAGCAAAACAGAAGAAGAGAAAAAATTGGACTGGACATATTCTATGATGAGTATTTTCGAAGGAAAATGCTTGGACAGGGTGAATGTATTATTTCGGACGGTATTCTTAACACATCAGCGGGATTGTGTGTACGGAAATGTCCGTGACATCAAGGAGGATAAGAACAGGAGGGGACACTCAATGTATTTTTCTAATAGACTGAAATGCGGTGCTGCCCTCCGAGTTAAAGCCGGTAAACTAACGATTTTTGCGGGATGTTAAAAAATTTCGTCTGCTAATTTTAATGAAATTTAATGCTTACCAAATGGGATAATAACCCTCCTTGTGCTTACCTATTTTATTATGGTGAAAAAAAGTTGTTTAAAGGTAGGAAAAGGCAATTAAAATATATAAGATACACGAGAACATTTTAAAACTGTATTTAATAATTGTTTATCAAAAATGAAAGATATATCAGTACATTTTAAAACAGTATTTAATAGTTTTGATTGTCAAATATTAAAAATATTTTTTATCTCTAAAAACAGAAACAGATTTCTATTTATTGGCTATTTGCCTTAACTAAATGTGAAGAAATTTAGCCAACTTTCTCTCTTGTGCAGTTTTTTGTTTTCAGGTTTTCGTCCAAATCTTCATTTCCTATCCGTTTTTGTTTTGGCTTTTGTCGTTTCATTGCTTTTTCATCCTTAACTCGCTGATTCATCATTTTTACAGAATGGTTGATTCTCATTCTCAAATAAAGTTTAAACACCATGTTTTCAACACCGTCGCATAAAGAAGGCATTGAAATGTTTGAAAATTTTCCAAACAGCTTAGAAGCCAATTTTTTTTCTGAAACCAATTTAGGATATTATTTTTCATAAATTAGTTCGAGCTGTAAAACAGAGTTGTAGAACTTTTCACTTGGCAACTTTAACTTCCCAACATCACTGTTTTCTTCAACAGTATAGGCTTTTAAGGCAGTTAATGTTTCTCGTGTAGCCGTTATATGTTTGTCTTCTTCAAGGAGCAATTTTGAGCAAGCTAAACAATCATGTTTTCGAAGTATTTTATTCACAAGATAGCCACCAATGTATGTGATGACATTTGATCGCTTAGAGTCTTCAGGCTGAGGAATGTTGGCATCATCAAGTATTTCATCTAGATCTTGGAAAATATTTTCAGACTCTACCATCATAATAACATTTTCCATAGTTGTATTTTTGGTCTTTGTTCAGCCGAGTTGAAGATATTAGTAAGATACTCATCAGTCATGGAAGAAACATCAGTACTGCAGTTAGCAGTTTCAGAAACTTTGAACAATGAAGAGGCCATCACTTTTCTTAGTTGGAAGCGAAATAACTGAGGTGGGGGATTGTCATTATATCCTCCAAGCCTCCTGACTGTAGCGAATGTGTTTTCCAAGACATCTCGACTCAGCCGGCCCGTTAGAAGATAATCTAAACCCTCATTTTTGAACAAATCTTTGGATAATTGTATAATGCATGCAACTGTAACTTTGAAGCCGTGCAAAACAGGGGGTTGGCGCAAAGTTTTTGTTTGAAATTCAATAGTTGAAAGCCGTTCCAACTTTTTTGCAATATGATCTGATCATGGTTTTATTGCCCGACGCAAGGGTTTCGTGTCATAGAGACTCTTTGAATTCAGACAATCAAAT
Organism: Leiobunum rupestre; assembly: GCF_980474605.1. Lineage (NCBI taxonomy): Eukaryota > Metazoa > Arthropoda > Arachnida > Opiliones > Sclerosomatidae > Leiobunum > Leiobunum rupestre. The sequence goes on from NC_143390.1 coordinate 9,750,531, forward strand.
AAACTATCAAATTCTCTTATAAAATTAGAAGTTTCAATAGCCTTGTCAGGTAGTTTTCTCTTTGTAATGTAGAAGATAATCATAATAGGCACGGAGTAACTCAACACCTGAACCGCAAGTTTTACCCGCATTTTAGTGAAACCTGGTATTTCAATATGAGTTCTAGTTAATTTTGGAGCAACCCTAAGCTCTTCCTCAATGTCAGATTTATACGCTTGTTCAATATGTTTCCAAGTTGCACGGCAACATTTTGGTCCAAAAATTACATCATATTTTTTTAAGATTGTTTCTGATACCCTTGATTTCTTGTGATGGGTCGTGCATTAAGAAAACTTTTTTCCCCTTGAGAAATATGTAAGGTGTTTTTTCTGAAATATTTAGTCGCGAAAATACACTTTGATTGCTGCTACCCTGGTCACAGACAACGGCTTTAATGTTAAATCCAATGTCGATTAACTTTTCTAGCACTTCTAGAAGAATGTCATGCAAAACGTCTTAACGCATAGCATCTTTGACTAAATAGTATGCAAAAACCTGTTTCCATTTGGCTGCAATTCCAGAGACCATAAAAACATTAACGTGGTTTGCAATATTAGAATCACGATGAGACCTTAGATCAGCAAAACCCTCTATGTAATCTTAACTTTCATTGTATTTCAATCCCTCCATTAATGCCATCTCATCAAACCTCAGAATCGCAAGTCTTTCCTTTTTTTTCCAAAATTGTGCATAAAGTTGGCATTATTCCTGGATGGCATGGTATATTTTGAAGCCATCGACTAAGAGATCTTGATGAAGGTAAATAAACATTTGCTCAAAGAGTTTATAAGCCCTTGGACCATGATAATGTAAAGCTAAACACAGTTGTTTTTCCGAGTCTGTATATCTTCTTCCGTTTTTCTTTTTTTGTGAGGCTTCAATTTGCATTCGAAAGAACTGTGCTCCCTTTTCTGGCAAATATTTTCCAATTTCCAATAACAAAACATTTTTATCAATTTTTTGACTGACTAGGAGCTTTAACTTCTTTATTCTTTCAGTCGATGTTTTAGTTATAATGTTAGTATTAATGGTATCTATTTGAGTGCCAATCTCTTTATATTGAACTTCAAAAGAATTCTCTTGCCTTATAACACTAGCATTAGGTTTAAATAAATCCATAAATCATTCATCTTCATTTGACTCGCGAATATAATCAGAAGTTCTTGGTTTTTCTATAGTGTTTGGGGCTGAAAAACAATTCTAACAGTTTAATGTTCGCACTTAAATTTCTTAGTCATTTAGGTTCTATTTATAATGGATATTATTTATAATATTTATATTCCACACTCTAAAACATTACACACCTATCAAGTAGTCTTCTGTCGCGATAAATACAGATTCATTTATATCCACTGACACATCACTACAATTTAACCGATCATCAAGATTAACAATTGGTGTGATGACGTTGGACCCTATTTAGTTCCAATTTGTAAGGAACTAATACACAATTATAGTTTGTTTCTGCTGCACACACAAACCTGAATTTGTTGAATTATAAAAACCCGGAGTAGCTATTTTAGTTAGTCGATTCCTCTTGTCTGGATTAATAAAGCAAGAAAGTTCAAAATGTTCACCGCAGACCTTGAGTTTTCTTTTGTATAGTTCAGTTTCTTGTCCAATTAAATCAACTCTTCCACTGTTGGCTATCCAGATTTTGCATCTAAACATAACGCAAACCTTTGTTATTGCAAAGGCTCGCCTCTAAGTTTTGATAGTTGATACACAAAATAAGAGAATAATTTACCTTGCACTGTCGTTTGGATAGGAAAACAAGGAAATATTTTTAGTTTGAGCTTCTTTATTGTCGCAATTTTTGAAAGAGCACCTGTTCCCTCCATAATATCGATAACTTTGATATTTTCGGCGATCAATTGTTGTTACAGCTGTTTTCTCCGACGACGCCATTTTAAATTGTTAAATAATGACAAAATTGATGACGTAATTGCGTATTTTACAGGACTTTCCTCAGACGGCGCTAGTGTTGCGCCAGTCTCCTAAAAACGGGCCGAGTGGCGCCTCCTGTTATTATCCTCCTTGGTGACATGTAGTTTACACGATATTTGTGGTGGTATTTTATAAATATTTTACTCCTAAATCTTCAAGTAAGCTGTAGTTTCCTACAATTACCCATAGCAACACCACTACATAGACCCCGACTAAAATCGCACCCCGTGCCGATAAACATAAAATCAACATAACCGGTATTTTAAAGTAACGACATCCAAGGTAAACCTAGCCCCCTCCCCCCTTTTTTAATTTGAAAAATTGAAAATTAAAAATTAAAAAATTAAGTTATTTCCTTAACTAGTATGGTCCGTAATGATTCGACTGTGGTGCATAATGGTGTGTAATGGGTGCGTTTTAATGGCACCATTTTAGATGCCTATGGTGAATGGGGGGCTGGAGTTAACCTAGCCCCCATTTTTTTAATTCGAAAATTTGAAAGTCCAAAATTAAAAAATTAAGATATTTCCTTAACTAGTATGGTGCGTAATGATTCGACTGTGGTACATAATGGTGCGTAATGGGTGCGTTTGAATGGCACGATTTTTTATGCTTATGGTGAAAGGGGGCTTTGGGGTTAACCTAGCCCCCCCCAATTAATATTTGATGTAATGCTATAGGGATAAGGGTGCGTAATGATTCGACTGTGGTGCATAATGGTGCGTAATGGGTGCGTTTGATTGGTTAACAAGTTTTAGGGAAAAGTGGAAGGGGGGTGGGCTGAACACCATGGGTGCGTGATGGGTTACCGATGGTGCAAAATGGTGCATAATGGGTGCCTTACAATCAACTTGTTAGTTTTTGAAAACTGCGTTTGGGGGGGCCAAGTTAACTGAGCCTACGCGGCTGCCTCAAGTCTGGTCCCACTTCCGGTGGTTCAAAAATGTCCCTCTCCCTAGTAAAACAAAACTTTGTTTACGGAAACCTAAATATTGTGGCCATATAATTTTCGACAAAAACGAACTTAATTTAAGAAGTTGGAATTGTGTGAAAGAACTTCGTGTATTTGTATGCGTTGAGTCGTACCAAAGGTTGCCTCTAATCTTTCAGTGTCTACCGGGTCGTTTTAGGGGGGGGGTCAAAGGGGGGAATTTCTCCCTGACGCAATTTAAATAGGAGGGTTGAATAAGTTATCTTGTTACAACCCTATCAAATCATAAAATCGAAAATATTTTTGAAATATATAAAATAAGGCAGTAACAGCAACGGTTTGATTCCGGATATAAACGGGATGTTACGTTTCGCCCTTCACTGAGGTATTTCCCCCTGGGCGAAACTTTGCTGAGTCCGGCCCTGAGTGTATAGATCCAGTGAGAAGAGTATCACGAAACGACAAAAAAATAAAAATGTCACGTAAAAATCGGTTTAAAATTCCCAATCTAATATTATTTAAAAATTAAATACTTTTATTATCCGAATTTGAAATCGTTTTTTACGTCTCAGCCTACTTTTCATTTTAATTATCGAATTTGAAGGGCCCCAGAATTGCCTCCTCAAATCCTCCAGTGGGGCCCCAAGCTGGCGTATTTACCTTCTGTAAAATTTGTTCAGGTTAAAAAGAAGATCCACTTTGGAATACAAATAATAGGCTATACCTCTTAAAACCTTGGCGCCTGCAATGCTCACCTGGCGACATCTAACAATGTATTCCGGAAATATCCCCAACCCCCCTATAGGTCGTTTTCACTGATACTGCTCCCTCTTCTGTCCAGAGATGGTGCCATAGTTGTGAAATTGTCTCCTCCCCAGTTCCCGCCCGAAAAAGGTACACGTTTCATTTTATGGCCTCGATGGATACTTGTCTCGTAAGAGACATTAATAAACTTCCAGAACGTATTTATTGAATGACTTTTATTAAACGATTGTTTAAAAGGAAGGAAGTCATCAATAAACTACTTAACTAGTGAGATTTTACCATTTTATCATAAGTAACGTAATAACATAAGTATGATATTAAATATTTAACTAGAATTCTGACAAAACATTAAAAGTACGTTTTCATGTACGTTCAATGTTAAATTATATATAATTTATAATGGTATAAGTAGAGAGGGACTAAATATGAACACTTTTTTCCAAGATGGCCGCCAAGATGGCCGCCAAAACAACCCCCCCAAAATATTTTCCAAAAATTTTTGTCCTTGGAAAAATCGAAAAACATATTTTTGTTTTCAATCTCAAATTTCACCTTGAAGATGATCTTTGACCTCGACGCCTGACACCTGTCCACAACCACTAAGCCTCGGTCTATCACCCCAACAAGTTTGGTCACGATCGGACAAGGTCGGCCCGAGATATCGGCGGTAATATGTGACCCCACTTTCAAAAACAAAAATTTTTGTCCTTGGAAAAATTGAAAATATTTTTGTTTTCAATTTCACCTTGAAGATGATCTTTGACCTCGACGCCTGACACCTGTCAACAACCACTAAGCCTCGGTCTATCAAATCAACAAGTTTGGTCACGATCGGACAAGGTCGAACCGAGATATCGGCGGTAATATGTGACCCCACCAAATACTTATGTTAATTTACTTTTGGTGTTACTTTTTTATTTTTTTCGTTTTTTCGCCGTTTAAAATGCTAATTAGTTATTTGCGAGATGGGGAAACGAATTCGCGACCTTCGCTTTATACCCTTGGCGGTTTTGGCCCCACCCAAAATACTTTAAACGGCTAATAAACGTGTCTAAACTTGCAATAATAACTATTTCTATAAATAATAATTGTTTTTACATTTAAAAGTCAAAGGATATGTGTAAGCGTAAGACGTCTCAAAAATCGAGCTCTTTAAAGGTTAAAAAAATGAAGTTATTTATGGGGAAACCAGAAATTAAATGCAAATCGCCTACCGAGAATCCTTGTTATTATAATGAGCCATGTCGCAAACACGCTTTTAATTTCTTTGATAATTTAAACTTTAGTGTTAAATGCTGGATTTGTCAAGAACAATGTCTTGACAAGACAATTTTTAAACAACACTTAATGGATCACTTATCGAGTAGTTATAAAAATCAAATTCGTATTGATGTTTGCGATTGTCTTCATTCAAAGAAACCAGAATATACAACCAAAGAAGAAATATTAGACGATCAAATTATTGATTATTTGAACGAGTTTAACGTAAAACATCAAGAATGGTTAAACGAGTTTGTTAATGGTACTGGAACTCCAAAGAAAATTCAACGTAAAAAAAAGACAACTGGTATTAAGTCCGAAGAAACTTTAAATTCAACAATAAAATCAAATGTTGTATTTCCACCAGACTTTGTCATGCCATCTGATGAGCAGATGGAAGCAATTATTTTTTTTCAAGAATATTGTAAAAATAATCAAATTTTAACTCTTAATCAAGTTGAAACACCCATTGAGGTTTTGGAAAATCTTGAACAAACTTGTCAAATGATTGAAAATATGTAAATAAAGATGATTTTCTAATATATTGTGATTATTTTTCCTACGTAAAATAGATAATTTTAACTCTTTCATGTTAAGGTTTAGCGTGGTAGATCGGTAGCGTTGCAGGACGTTATTCAAACAGTCTCAAGTTCAAATCACAATCCTTTCGATCTATCACGCTAAATCTTTTATTAGTATAAAACGAGATGTCGCCCAACTGAAACTGTCATTATAAAGATGACAAGTTTCGTAGTATTTCTACCTTCGAACGCATCACCCGATATTTACCCGGAAAATACACCTTCTAGCTTTAAAGTTCAATTAGCAAAACCTTTAAATTTTAATAATGAAAAATGGTCTTGCGCATTAGCAGAAATAATTCTTCCTGAAACTTATTCGAATATAACAAATGAGTATTCGCATTTCCAAGTAGGGCACGTGTCAGATGTTATTTCACCCGAAGAAAATCAATGGGATTATATTAAAATTGAAATTCCACCAAAACGTTACGAGGGTGATCTAGATCGAAATAAGAATAATATTCCAACATCTCTTCAAAATAATATACTCAACGAGTTTGCTAAAACTATTGAGGCCAATCAATCACTTAAAGGAAAAATACATATGAATACGGTAAAAGTTGACGAAAACGAAGACAGTTCAAAATTAAAAATACAGTTACAAAAAGATGTGCAAGTAAGAATACCTCAAGCATCGCCCCTAGCATCTGTTCTGGAATTTCGAGAAAATGATTTTGTCGACAGTGATTATCTTTCTAATTATCCTCTCTCGAATCACGCTAAAACTATTTCTTTAACTTACGCAACAAATTTTATCGAAGTACGAATTAAAAAAGCGTTAGTTGTGAATAAATATCAACAAAAATATTTACCACGACAAATTCCCGTGGAAGAAATACAATCACAACCCAGGAGAAAAAAACAGAAAATTAACAAGAAACCGAAACTAAAACCAGAAGTGACACAAGAGGAAAAACCAAAACTTGAACCAAAAACAAATTTAGAAGAAAAGCCAAATTTTAAACTAGAAGAAAATATAAACAACATTTTACCAACAGAACCTTTAATTCTAAATATTAATGAAGACGTCAACCAACCAGAAGTTTTAAATCCTTCCGAAGAAAATATTCTACCAAGTTCTCTCCCAATACCCATTAATCCACCATCTCAGCCTGTTATTAAACAAATACAATGGAATAATTACGCGATTGTTTTTGAAGCGGGCAGATATGAGGGAGAAAGACAATATAATAATGAAATTCAACCGTTCACATTACACTTAATTATACGTGATTTATTAGAACGATGTAAACCAAGACAGTTTGATGGATTAAAAACCGCGATATCTTCCGATGATGAAGATAATTTATATTTTAATTTAGAAATACCGGTAGGAATGGAAATTAAATTTCAAAATCCATTAGCAGATCTTTTTAAAATTCCACCAGACACTTATTTTACGGGTATTCAAAAATTTGGACCGTTAAATAATTTAAATAATATTACTTTTAATTCGCGTACTAATTTTATCGACATACGTATTGAGACAACAAAAATACCGCAATTTGAGCAGGAAGATTGGGCTTTCTATTCCGTATCAATCATACAACCTTTTTTATTTGAAGGTCAGAGAGATGATTTTGGAAATATTATCCCATTATCTTTGCATAGGCAATTAAAAAACGAGATTCAACAGGCGACTAACTTCCCCCCTTTAAATCGGTACGAAATTAGTTACGCAATAGAAGAAATAAACCGAGGTCATTACTTGAGAATTTCATTTCCTAGAGATCTACAAATTGCCTTCACTGGGAGATTAGCAAATATTTTTAATATAAACGCGCCAGAATTTCAAAATGGTGTAATTAGCAGTAAAAATCCTTTAAAAGTGTATGAGGAAAAATTTATGTCAGATGAAGAATCGGTTATAGATTTTAGGTACAATAAAAATATTCCAATCGAACACCCTAACTGGGAAAATGACAGTTATACGTTTGAACAAAACTATTACGAGTCTGATAAAGATTTAGGCGGGAATTTTATACCGTTATCTCTTCATTTCAAAATTTTGAATGAACTTCAAAAATATTTTGATTCTCATATCTCACTTAAGGCGGGTTTTTTTATTTTCAAAGAAAATGGAAATTATTATTTTCAAATTGAATTAATGAGTGGGTTGGAAATTAAAATATTCGGTCCTCTAGCAGACCTCTTACAAATTGAGTACAAAGTAGATTATATATCCTCAGTTTATAAAAGCAAAGCATTAGACCCTCTTCAAATTAGATTAGAATTAGATAATACGGCTAATTTTATAATTTTTCGAAACGATTTAAACAGAGTTGAGAATAGTCGACGACAAAAACGTGATATTGATTTCCACAATTACGAACATGGTAAAAATAATAAACTAAATATTGTAGACAAATTCCATTGTCGAATTCCAACTGGTGTGTACCACACTATTGATGATATTTTATTAGCAATGAAACAATCATTGCCACATCAGAGTTGGGCTAAATTCGAGTTTAATTTTAATTCAGATTCGACAGTTTCAGTTAAAGGTTTGGGTGGAAACAGTTTTTTAACCTTTCCAATAGATAACCCCAAACTCGGGCGAATGTTAGGATTTTCAAACAATCAAATTGAAAGGCCTCTTTTTAACGAAATAGGCATGTACCCCGCAGATCTCAACCACGGAATATCCGGAATTTATGTCTATACAAATATTATACAACCTGTAATAACAGGACACACTAATACCCCCCTGCTGAGAATTATCAAATTAAACGAAAATAAAAATCGAGCACAGGTTGAAAGATTTCATTTTTTAGACCATTTTCCAGTTCTCTACGATCAAATACAGACTATAGAAATTTCTTTAAGGTCGGATTACGGTGAACTCCTGCCATATAAAACAGGCAAGACTATTATTAAATTAATATTTAAAAGAGTGGATGCTTAGTCTAAAGTACACTTAAAACAAGCTCATCATGGAAAGATATTATCATCATTATGTTCAAACAGGACGCGGATATAACATCTTTCGAGGAAGTCAATATCAGACTGGGCGTGGATTTGGGTCAATTTTTAAAAGTTTAGCAAGATTCGTAACACCTCTTTTTCGACCCGTAGCTAAATCACTCGGTATTCAAGGGTTGGTTATGGGGAAAAGGATAATGGACGATGTTGCTGCAGGTCAAAATTTTAAGGAGTCGTTAAAAAAAAATAGTAAAATTGCTGGAACAAATCTTTTAAATAGTCTCGGTGATACCATATTAAATACACAGAAAGGCTCTGGAGCTCGAAGAGTAAAGAAGCGCAAATCAAAATTACGCAATAAGCAAAGAAAACGCAAGAGAACAAAAACCGATTTTCTTGACTAAAGCATTATGCCTCAATTTGAATCTATGTGTTCGGAGTTGGAGCTTTTTAACGAACCCCTGATTAATGGTAATATTGAGGGGAATAAATTTGTAGACTATTTCCCTATAGCTCCCTTATCTAATGCTACACAGATTGATTTTTCTATCCCCGGGGGAGATTATTATATTGACATGTCAAACTTGATGCTTAAAATTCGAATTCGGGTTAAAAAAGAACAAAACGGTGTTTTAATAGATATACCTGCAGCCGAAAAAAAAGTATCACTATGCAATCTTCCATTGCATTCTATTTTTAGCCAAATAGACGTGTTTATGAATGAGACTTTAGTACAATCTAGCAACAACTGCTACCCATATTTAGCATATTTAGCAACAGTTTTAAATTTTGATAAAGGCGCCAAACAATCTTACAAAACCGCCGAGGGCTATTACGAAGACGGGTTTTGCGACCCAACGCTAGCGTTTAACGATGCTAATAAAGATATGAAAAATAATGGAATTTTAAAAAGAAGTAAAGATATTGCGGGATCGAAACTTTGTGAATATATGGGAAGACTTCATGTAGATTCTTGTAAAATAGACAAATTTCTTTTAAACAAAGTGAATTTAAGAATTCGACTCTTGAAAAATTCCGATGAATTTATACTTATATCACAAGAAGATGTTAATATCAAATATAGATTGATTATCGAAGAAGCGGTTCTTACTGCTAAACATATTCTCGTAAATCCAGATCTCCAGCTGGCACATAATGCGATATTGCACAAACAGAGGGCTTTGTACGATCTAACACAAACTGTTGTTAAAACTCTGACAATTTCAGCAGGCGCGAGCGATTTCGTGAAGTCAAATATTTTTTTAGGTAAAATTCCAAATCGTGTAATAATCGGAATGGTAAACAATTCAGCTTACAATGGATCTAGTCGAGAAAATCCCTTTCAATTTAACCATAATAATCTCTCGTTCTTACAACTTTCATTAGACGACCAGAATATACCAGAAACTGCTCTAACTCCAGATTTTAATAAAAACCTTTACACTAGGTCGTATTATTCACTATTCTCGGCAATGGATTTAATTGGAAATAACTCTGGTAATTGTATTGATTACGAAAATTATAAAAACGGTAATACATTATTCGCGTTTGATTTAACTTACGATTCCTCGGCAAACTCTAACAACCTCTCAATTCAACGAAATGGTAGTTTACGTATGGTAATGAAGTTTTCTTCCCCCTTAACTAATATTCAAAACATAATTATTATTGGAGAATACGAAAACCGATTTGTCATTAACCAAGAGCGTCAAGTTACATATATTACGGAATAAAATCAATCAACGAGGGCAAAGATTGGTTAGTTGTTTCGCGAAATCGTAGTGGTAAAGATGTCTCGAACTCACAGTCTCTCACCCAAACAAGAAGTAACGGTGCTAGGATATGTAAATCCATCCATCAAAATTTACCGACTAGACACTTGCGCCGAATTTGAACTGAATTTAGAAGCCTGGCAATCTCTATTCACATTCGAAAAGGAAATAACTGATTTTTTTGAAGACCAAGTTGCTAGTTTTCACACCTGGCTTCCGCTTGAAGGTTCAAAGATAAAAATCGACTGTTTCAAGGGACAAAAGGAAAAACTCGTGGATGTACGCGCTTGTGCCAGAGGAAAAAACCATTTGTATCATCTTTTTTATTCAACAAATTATGGTTTTAATCTCAACCAAGCAGGGTGGAAAAGATTAAAACATTGTAAACATACAATCGATCAGGAAATTAATTTAATTTTGTCGGCAAAAAATATTATGCGTGACATAATTGTACATGAGCTCACGGATAAAATGTTTGAAATTACCGAAAATTGTGAGAATCCGCATTGTAAATCTTCGATTGCTCACGATGTCTCTTGTAAACTAGGATTTAGCACAAATTTTGAAGACCGAGTGGAAAATATGATATTAATAGCTATCCCCCAATTAAACTACGATCATATTGTTGTAAGATTCCAAAAGGAATTTGGTCTTGACCCCTTAATAGTAGAAAGTCAATTATATTTTGATATTGTACAAAATGTTTCAAACTTAAAATGCGATTTAATTTATTAAAATAAAAACTTTTACTATAATCTGTTTTTATTATTTCTATTCACACATTTAAAGATGGTGTTGTCAAAAACAGACAAACAATTAAGTAAAGTTTATTACGATGATGAAAACCCATACAGTTATTCTGACAGTGTTACTTTAAGAAAAAAATTTCCCAAAATTTCGGAAAAAGAAATTAAAAATTTTCTCAGTAAACAACCAACCTACACACAACACAAAGCTAGGAGGTTAAATTTTAAACGTAACAAATTATATGTAACGACGATTGATGAGACATTTATGGCCGATTTATTAGACCTCCCTATTTTACAAACTTTTAATAAAAAGTACCGCTATACGTTATTAGTTCAGGATATATTAAGCAAATTCGCTTTCATTCTGCCAATTAAAAATAAAACCTCGAGCGAGATTGTGAAGGCTTTTAGAGAGATTTTCAAAAAACGGGTACCCCTTAATTTATGTACCGACGCCGGGACAGAATTTCGAAACGCCCCATTTCGCGCTCTCTTAAAACGTTATAACATCCACCATTACCTCACGTACTCCGAGAAAAAAGCTTCTATGGTCGAGAGACTCGTTCGCACGGTAAAATCTAAAATTTTTAAAATAATTACCAAGACCGGCGATTTACACTATCTTAATAAAATACCATTAATTGCAAAATCTTATAACGCTCGAAAACATTCAACAACGGGAATCGCCCCTAAAGATGTCAATAAAAACAATGAATCGGCAATTTGGGAAAAAATCTATGGCAATCTTAGTATGATTGGAAAGGCAAGTTTAAAAATTGGGGATAAAGTTCGATTAGCCGTTGCAAAAACAACATTTGATAAATCATACAAGGGAACGTTTACAGCCGAAATATTTGAAATTCATAGAGTAATTACGAGAGATCCCTGTATGTATATTGTGAAAGATTTGACCGGCAATATAATTAAAGGAGCTTTTTACGCTCAAGGAATAGTTAAAATTCAAGTGTAGAGCGCTACAGTCTTTATTCAACATTTTGTTATCCATGGGTAAAGTACACATTCTCCTGGGTCTCGCGATTGTAATATTTGGAGTGAGCGCAACAATCATTTCCTCCGCGATGAAATTTAAAAAAAGAAGTCCAGAATACAGCTTAGATATTGGAATTTGCGACAAAGCCTTCAATTTAGGAAGAGACACGTACCTTGTAAAATGTAACGAAACTTTTGACGTGCGACATTTTAAAAAAGAAGACGGTAGTTTAAAAACATCTATCAGAGGAATCAACTTAACAAAAGATCAATATGAGAAATTATGCATTTTGACAGTGACGTGAAAGATGAATACTAATCAAATCCAAGCTATACTTAAGTGTGACCCCCGTTCGAGAGATAAATTTATCGGAGTGTTTCCCGCTAATAGATTACCAAAAGTTCCAATTAAAAAAAAATCATATTGTTTCGTAATCAACACCGATCCTGATACGCTTCCAGGGTCTCATTGGACGGCTGTTTACAAATCGGGCGACACTCTGGACTTTTTTTGTTCTCTAGGAAGATCACATCGTGACTATGGATTTTTGCTAGAGCGATATAGCAAGCGTATTCGACACAATACTCATAAATTTCAATCAAATAAAAGCCAAAACTGCGGACCACATGTGATTTATTTTCTAACCTCGAGATGTATGGGGATTTCTTACAGTAAAATAATTAACGAATTGTATAATTTCGATTTAAAAAGAAATGATAGTTTAGCGTTGTTGAATATATGTATTCATTTGATGAAAGAGTGGAAACAAAATAAATCGATTTGTTTAAAATAAAAAAATGTTTATTTATTTCACACATAATTATTTTTTACACATTTTTTATTATTCTTGCCAACGAGAAGGAGGGCGGGTCTGTCTTTTAGGCCTCGGCGATTTTTTGGGGGGGGATGGTAATTTTAATTTTTTTTGCGGCGATATTGGAACGCCACCGACAGCACCCTCCTCCTCCAAAGACAGCTCTCGATCCCTATCATCTTCCTGACTTAATTGACTTCCAATATCGGTATTTTCTAAGTATTCTTCAAATATTTCATTTTCTCGACTTAATCGTTTACGCATTCTATCATCGGTAATTGTCTTTTGTTGCTTAACAATCGGCGTAGATGCTTTCCTCTTCCAAGATTCTACATTTTTTAAGAGACTCGGGAATTTTCTACTCTGATCGTTTTCTCTCTCGCTGAGATATTCTTTCATTTTGCGTGTCATAGTATTTAAACGCACCTCCGCAGCGTCGCCAGCGTTAACTCCCTCGGGCGTTTTGAAAGGTGAATAAATTTGCGAGGTGAACGGGGAATTTAATGGAGCAACAGGTCCGGGGGCTTGAAAGTTTGTAATTTCAACTTTAGGTACCGGTATCGCTTTTCTCATTTCCCGGGCCTCGCTCAGTATTTTTAGAAATTCTCGCAATTTAGAGCGGCTGTTTAAATTAGAAGTTAATATATTTTGCAACTCATTATCTAACAAGTTATAATACGTTTCCTGGGGAGAAACAAGCTGTTTATTTTCTTGAGATATTTGTCCGACACTCGAGGCGGGAACTAAAAGCATTTTTTTCATTTTATCTTTTATTGAATAAATTGGCAATTAAAGGAACAATAGAGCCTAATAAAGCCGGTATGAAGAATCCCGTACCTTTCTGAATTATTAGAGCACGCTTCTTTTTTTGCGAAATTTTCGGACTGGCTAAGAACCGTATTGTTTTTTTATATTTAGAAAGTTGTTTTTTTTTTGGCTTTAGATAATATAATTCCACCACCTTTCAAGTTTTTGCAAACGCTTTGTAAGGCTTTTAATTGCTTTGGAGAACTGTTAACTAATAAATTTTTACGTACCCCTCCTTTAGATTTATACAATAAATTTAAATATGGATAGTGTGTTTTAAACCTGTCAGAGGGATTTGCAATAGGAGTAGTTTTTTTACGTACTGTCTTTTTTGGTGTCATTTTCTTTAATGAACTTGATAATAATATAGTAAATTATTTATTATTGGAAAAAACTACCATTTGTGGTCCGTTTTGATTAAATGTGTACGATCTTAATCGTAAGCTATCTGGAGTGGTTACAGATGTGTCTATAAATAGCGAATTGTAAGGTTCTCCAGTAGCCATATCGTAGGCCATTTTAATTATTTTTGTGTTATTTGGAGATATTTGATTGGCCAGATATTGGATTTGACTTAGATCTCGAGGAGATTTAAACAGATTTAGATATGACATATTAAGAGAGATTAAACGAGATTGTTTACCTCGAGGAAATAGGGTTTGTGAGATTAATACAACTGAAATTTCATAATGATGACTGTCTACGGTAACTAATTTCGCAATTTGATCATTTTTGTAAAGTTCGTCTGCTAAATCGTCAATAATAAGTAAAGAATTTCTATTTGATTCCCAGAACTCGCTGTCCATTGGCGGAAGTCCTTGAATAAACTCTATATCGGTTAAAAACTGAGATAAATCGTGGTAACCTGATTGCCAAACCGAATAACAATAAATAATTTTAATAGGAGGTTTATCAATTAATTCATTCCTCCATCTAATTAGTGAGTTCGTCCATGCTGACTTGCCCGACATAGTAGGGCCTGTCACCATCATTCGAAACGGTGAAAGAAATTTTATATAAGACATTACTGTTTAAACAAAAACAACATACTACGTATTTTGTTAGTACATTGCCTGTTTTATAGAATATATGAAAAAATAAACAAACACATTTTTAAAATTTAAAAAATTATTTTATTAAAGATTAATGTTTCTTATCAAAACCATACCTTCACCAGTTATATAAAGTTTCAAAAATAACATACAAAAATAACATTTTGAATAAAAAATAAAATCATAATATCTCCTTCACCAAAAAATAATTAATTCCCGTTTTTTAGTAAAAATTCAATTTTGGAAGTTAAAAGTTTAAATCTTAGGTTATTTAAAAATAAAGTATTTACTCGATTTTCGGAAGAGATTTCATTTACTTTAACTATGTGGTTAAATGACACCTGTTTTGCAAGTTTTTTTGTTACATGTTTTTTAGATTTATAATTAAAAGACAACTTTATTTTACAATTCGCCATTTTCACATTCTAAATAACCATAGGGGACACTGGAAATATTATCTTGTAGCACACGTTTACAAAAAGTCTTTTTGAAAGTTTTACTTAAGTTGCCAACACGTAAAAGCATTTTGTACTTATCTTTTATTACGTTAAAGGGAATTTTCACCTTAAACTCGGTATTTGGCACAAAAATCATTTGTTTGAAGGCGTCGAAATGTATGATGTCTGAGTTTTCCCTGGTAAGAGTTATTCCTTTAAGTTTTATAATTGTCCGATTATTTTCAAGTTTATAGCTGTAGCTTTTTGGTCCAGTTGATACGAATTTTGTGATATATGAATTCGGAGTCTCGCACGTAAGTTCACCTAAATTACCACCGAGGGGGGGGGTAGCCACTCGTGTGGTTTATGTGTAAATTTTATTCCGTCCGTGTCATAATAAATTACACGCTTCCCCAGCCTATTAATTAGCTTATGCAGATGAATACGACCGTAACTGGTGACAAAGGAAGCCACAATAACGTTACCTTTGCGAAAAGTTGGTGCAAGCTCACTTTTTTTTTTATAGCTTACCATGGCAACATCGTTGTTGATTAAATGAAAGTCTGTTAATTTATTCGATGTGTCTGCTATAATCTCTGTTAATTGGGAGTATCTATGAATAATTTTAGTTGATGATTTGTCCATTCTTAACGCCATTCTGCCATATAACGAATTTTGCGCCAATTTCGCGGAAGTTCTTAAGGATGGGTTATCAACAATTTCCTCAGGCTCTAACCGTACTCCATCAGCTTCGTATATCGCGTCTAAATACTCTTTTTGCTCTTGATATGTTTTAATATTGGGTGGAAATCCTGAATTTTTAACTTTTGCTTTAAAAAAAATATCAATATATGATTTGAAAAAATTTGTTGTAATACTATAGTGGTATACTTCGAAAATTTCTAACAGTTTGTAGTTACATTCTTTTATTGAATAGTAGATTTCCACCGAGGGTAAGACTACCGTTATAGCGCGTTCGTCAATACTGTGGGTACATTTGTCGTCATTTTTTATTACACAACTTCCGCATAAAGGATAATAAAGTTTTTTATTAAATCGGTATGGAAGAACGGGTAAGTAGAGGTCTCTGGGGGGGAGGATTCGACAACTAATTATTCCAAAATACGCGTCTGGGGCATAATCAAAATTGTGTGTGATAACTTTAACATTTTTACAACCGTACTCCATTTTTTGTAAACAATAGGCATACAGACTACAAAAGTCAAAATATCGGATTTGTTCTCCAAGTAAGGGCTCTACTTCATGATACAGCTTGATTGTTTCTACACGGCCACCTACTAGCGAATCTCTAGGGTTAATTTTAGGAATAATTTTAATTGTATTAAAAAAGGCTTTCGCCTCGACATTCTTTCTCAACAGTTCTAATATTTCACATTCAAAAATTTGAATATATGTATGGTTTGGTAAATTTTGTTCAATAAATTCTTTTCGGTCTAATTCTCTTTCTCTAATTTCTTTGAATGATTTTCCGACAATTGAATTAAAGCTCGAACCAGAAAAATGTTTTGGACAACCGTGCCAGAAATCACCCATTACATCAATTACTATGGGTGGATTTTCACAGTAGCCATCTACAAAATACGGACCTACAGCCTGTTCCCCAGCCGCGGATCTGACAGTTTGCAAAATTAAATTATTTTCCTTTTCATACCAAGATAAATATTTTAATGCAATCTCGCTTTGATTCTGTCTACTTGCCAAACCGATAGCCGGTATAGTACATAGTGTATATGGTTCTAAAAACTTGTCGATAAATACATTATTAAGTGCCCCAGAAAGAGAAATACCCCCATAATTACTGATATCAATTTCAATTAGTTCTTTATATAAGATTCGAAATTTCTGCATAGCTAAGCGTAATAAATTACAATCTAAAAGACAATACGCTCTGGATTCTGATTTAATACAATAGACCGGTTCGAGCTGTTTGTGTGAATACCATTTTCTAAATTCTCGGTATTCAAATTCTTTCATTTTATGGGGTTCAAAGTATTTTTCGTCCGGAATTTTACCTGAATAGTTCAAAGTGTCTTTCGTCCAAAAAATATAGGGAAAATATCCTTTAGATTGAGGCAAAGAAAACATTTTAGGAAAATGTCTTAAAGGAGCACTAACATAGTTCAAAGAATCTACAAAACGAATGTCTACCCCTTTAATATAAATAGTGAGTATCTTGGCTCCATCGTAAATAACCTCGGGAATGACATGATTACTTAATTTAGAAATAATAAACATTCCGTCGAAAGATCTTAGATTATGGGCCATTACGATGAGGTTGGTAAATTTCGGTCTAATAGTTTTTCGCTTTCGTTTCCCATCCATAAGTAAAACAGTTTCATGTTGAAACAAAAAATTGAGAAAGTTATTTACACAATATTGTCCTTCAAAAACCGTGGTTTCCACAGGCTGATTTAAAATTTCACTTTGGGCCACTAAGAGAATGGGTTTATGCACATTATTCTCAATTATGGTTTCAATATCGAAATATACATAGGATCTTGGATTCTTTTTAAATGTCGACTGTTTAACATAATGTTGGTTTGGAGGATGATCGATTTTACAAGATTCGCAAGCTGTTTCACATTTGTGAGTTTTTGAAGTTTCAAATTGAACACAGCATTTTTCGCATCTGTGGAAAAGCTTGCAAGTTTCATTTTTTAGGTGAAAACTATAACATTCCCCTTGTTTTAAATATCTATTGCAAAGTTTACATCGAATTAAAGGAATTTCTAAAATTTCGTGAAATTCTCGACCTAAACACCTTTTACATTTAATATTTCTAGTGTCAAAACAGTGGTGTTTGTTTCTACGAGCGGTAGAATAAAATTTTTTTCACAATTTAAACATGAAGCTACACCGCCCCAAATGGAATGAAGATTTTTAGCTAAATGAACGTGCGTGCCAATTTTTACAAGTAGAATTTTGTGTTCGGCAGGGGGAAAACCCTTGAAATAAATTTGAAAATTTTCCGTGGCGTTAAATATTATTATCTGATACTTTGGGGCTAAATATGATTGAAATTTGGCTATATCACCAATTTCTACAGCGCCTCGAGCAATTCCTACATCATCGTGTAATTTCTTAGCGGCTTTAGTTTGCAATTTACTACGAAAGAGTGTTAAGGTTCGATATTCTTTAAGAACGGTTGTTAACGAAAGTCTTTTCTTTTTGTACTCGGCAATTTCACAAAGCTTTATTCCGACCACAAGAGCTCTTGCTACGCACAAATTATCGATATTATTGATATAGTAAAAATTGGTTTTAGTTTTTAAAAAAGCATCAAGATCGATAATATCTCTATTTTTTAGAGATAAAAATTTTTTTCCCATTTTCTGTGGGGATTTCAAAATAATTATACTAAATTTAATTTCTCCATCTAGTAAGAAATCTTTTTTTGATTGAGCAACGCGAGCTATATGGTTAAATATTCGAGAAACAGTTAACTGATCAATTTTAATAAATTTAATGTTAATTGGATGTTCTAAATTTTCCGATTGAATTGCAAATCTGAGGAAATCGAAACCGGGTGCTTCTTGTCTTACGTATTTGATAATTTTAAACAGAATCTTTTCAAATACTGTAAAAAATAAATGTGTGGGGATTTCGTTTAAGTCTATTAGATCTAGGTCAATATCCAGTTGTTTACATTTCCACTTTTTTGAATTTCTAGGGCTTAATTTTTTAATTTTATAAAACTTTTTATAATTAAAACTATTTAACGATGAAAAGTCTAATTGAGAGTCCGAATCGTAATCACTCGAGTCTTCCATGTTCTAATTTCGTTTCCAGGTCTAAAATATTATTCTAATTACTATTACGAATAATTAATTAATGAGTTTAACTTGCCTTCGTGGGTGGAACAACAATTTTTCCTTCCGTCTGCTCAATTAATTTTTTCAGCCTGTTTGTTGAGTTTATTATTCGAATAACATCCATGGATAGGGTGTTAGCTAAGAATTTCACCCTCTTATAATCACCCTTCCAGAGTTCATCTTGGGGAAGATGTTTGATGTTTTTATATGAATATATCTGGATATCTAGATATAATCCCTTGTCACTCGCTTTTTTTCTCGGAGTTTTAGTTTCGTAAGACACTCCCCCTTTCTTGACTTTCACTGATTGTTCGATTCCAACTTGTTCGATGTTTGACATGCGACGAATCTCTTGAATATAGTCCCCATCCGATTCGTCCGACTCTATTAACATCTCCTGTTCAGGACTATCGAAAACTGAAACTACCTGACTCTCGGAGATTTGACTATTACTTGTGGAAGCCATTTTAGCCTGTTATGATTCAATAGAAAATTTTGCCCTTTTATACCAAATGTATTTTTCATTAATTTTTTTCAAAATATAAAACCTTGAATATTAAAGTGATTAATACTACAAGGATAGAACCTAGTTATAATTTATCAGTATTTCAACGGTATTTAAAATTGTTTGTGAATAACAATTTAAATATGTAGACATGTATAAAAATATAAAATTATTAATTATTTTTTTGAAGGACTTTATATTTAATTTTCGTGACAAAAAAGACAACGCCCTAAGAGTTTAATATTATTTTGCTTTAAAAATCGATTATGGATGTAAGAATTTTGGTAATTACAGGGTTAGATGTTTTAAAATTCTATGGGAAGAAATATATTTCTGCGAGGTATAAAATTTAAACGAATGGATAAAATTATATTTCTGCAGGGTGTATTTGATAAAAAATTGTCTTTTGACTTGATTTTAAAACAGGTTAAAATCAGGATGTAAAAATTAAATATTCTGAAATCTTTCTTATAAAAGCGTGATTTTTAACGTATTCCTTTTATAAACCATGGGCTCTCGCGAAGTTTTGACTGTTTCTGGTAAGATTACTCATCCTCTCGCTATTAACCCTTTTTCACTAAAATATTTAGCTTTACGTAAAGTTAGGAATTATAACCTTTTTAAAATTAACGATATTTCAATTAGAGTTGAAAATTACTGTATGAGAACTGTCTTTCTTGAGTGTAAAGCATTAATAGAACCCTTTAAAAAAATTGTTTTTGCCTGTCCCTTTATAAAAAATTCTTTCAAATTATCACCAGCTGTTTTCGCTTCGGTTTTTTCTAGAAGAATCAATAACAATTCTTGTCTATTTGACGTTCATTCTGTTAATTTTGTCTGTCCCCACGAGGCTTTTGAGTTTGACGGCTTATTGTTCCACACTCAATCCTCTCTTGAAGGCTGGTTTTCTTACGAAATTTTACGCCTAATTGGAAAACATATGCGCCTATATAAAAATTTAAATAAGATCCCATGGTTCCGTCAACACAAAAATCGTAGGAGCCTTCAACGTGACCTTTTATTACTCTTTCAATTACAACAAGTTTCCTTTTTCCGAAAAAAACATTTATCTATTACAACTGACTTTCGCCTAACGAGATATAACATCCGTTTAGAATTAGGCATGATCGTTCTATTTTTTATTAATGATTTGGATCGACAAGAAGTTAAAATAGTTACAACTTTAGAGTAAGGAATACTAATTTTAAAAAAATAATTACAATAATTAAAATTAAATTTTTATTTAGTTGCAAATTATCTCGACCAAATTCGAATTTAAACGATCGTCGGCAACTTTTCCAACTGCGACTCAAGGTATTTAAAATAATTTATTCATTTTTTTAAAAAACTAAAAACTATTTATTTTTTGAAATAGGACTCAAACCTTATAAAATTTTAATTTTTTTATTTAAAGACTTTTTTGTGTTTTTATTTTTTAATTTGTTTATTTTGGTGAAAGGTTTTAATTTTTAAAATGTTTTATATTTTTTATTTTAAATGTTTTTATTTTAGAAAGTTTAAGTGTTTAAATATGTTTTCCAAATCAACTAGCTTTATTAATTTAATTCAGGCGGTGGAGGTTGTTTTTAATATTTCATAATCTACTTTTTCTTTTTTAACTAGCTTTATTAATTTAATGTTGGGATTGGTGTAAAGTTCTTTTTTTCTCTATATTAAATTTTGCTTTCATCTTTTTATCCAATAAGTTTTCAAGAAATGATATTAGTACGCTTTGTATTAGATTTAATGTTTTTCTATTATTATTATTATTATCTTTTTTGTTTTTTTCATCTCTTGCGCTATCTTTTTTGTTTCTTCATCTCTTTCGCTATATACACTTGAGCATATATACAACCTATCGCACATATCAAACGACCCATTGATTATTTATTATTCTTTCTGTTTTTTTTTCGGTTCTTTTTCATGTATTCTATGTACTTTTTTATACTAATATCTGTTAAACTTTAATGTTTTATGTTTGTTTTTGTAATTGATTAGTATATTAACTGAAAAATGTCTAAGTACATTTTGTACTAGGTTGTTTTTTTAAAAATTGAATATAATTGTTTTTATTAATTTATAAAAACATGTTTAAGAAGGATAGTGATAATTAGTTAACCTTCGTTGTATTAAAAATTAATAATTATTCCCAAAGACAATATTTTTAAATTTTTAAATAAAAGTCGGGCTTAAACTATAAAATCTCAATGTAAAGGATTTTACCAGGAGAAATCTAAACTCAAGATGTCTGGTGAATTACATCTAAAGCCTGTACTTTCTTTTGCCGCGATCTTTAAAATTTTTCTCTTCGAGTAGTAAGAATGTTTATTCTTTGTAATACTCGTCAAATTTCGCGATGGAATCACAAGAATTTAAAGTCTGAACTTCGTATGTTAGATCAAATTCAACATGTTGGCATAGAACAACATTCGATCTGTTTTAATTCAGACATTCTCGAACTGTATACTTCCGAAGCGATTAAGACCAAAACCAGTGTTTTATTCGTGCGATGATAGAGCAACAAAAAGAATTCTTGTGGTAAATATTTTTTAGATATATTCATTTTTAATAGGTTAATTTATTTATATTTATAAATTCTAGCCTGAATTTCCAACCCGACATCTCGTTTTGTACCGAAGAGGAAAAATACCTTCTACGAATTGATGTAATTATAATTATTTTTAATTATACACTTAAAATATTTTTAACATTTGTGTTTTTATATTTTTCAGCCTTCAAATTATTTATACAACCTTCTTTAATTCTTTATTATTAATTTAATTTGTTAGCTTTTAGTTTTATTGTTAGTGTTTCATATTTTGTTAAATGTTTAAAAAAATATATTGAAATATCATAGTTATTAAATATTACAATAACTAATTGTGTTTTTTGATTACTTAAACTAGCATTGTTTTTAAAATAATAAAATATTTGCGAAAAATGAAAACTTATTTATATTAGTTTAATTATTTAAAGTATTTTGGGTGGGGCCAAAACCGCCAAGGATATAAAGCGAAGGTCGCGAATTCGTTTCCCCATCTCGCAAATAACTAATTAGCATTTTAAACCTCTAAAAAACGAAAAAAACGAAAAAAATGACACCAAAAGTAAATTAACATAAGTATTTGGTGGGGTCACATATTACCGCCGATATCTCGGGCCGACCTTGTCCGATCGTGACCAAACTTGTTGATTTGATAGACCGAGGCTTAGTGGTTGTGGACAGGTGTCAGGCGTCGAGGTCAAAGATCATCTTCAAGGTGAAATTTGAGATTGAAAACAAAAATATGTTTTTCGCTTTTTCCAAGGACAAAAATTTTTGGAAAATATTTTGGGGGGGTTGTTTTGGCGGCCATCTTGGCGGCCATCTTGGAAAAAAGTGTTCATATTTAGTCCCTCTCTACTGGTATACCATCAAAAGTCGATATCTCGAATTCATGCTGTTTTTCAAATTCTTGTTAAGATACAACTTTTTATATGAATAACCGGAAGTAGGGATTTTTTTTAGGGCGACAATGGTGATAGAGGTGAGCGGGCGCAACACTTTTAGCGGGCTCAAACGCCCGCGGGCAGAGTCAATATGGGCAAAATCCCAGTTAATGATTTTTGAAAAACGTGAAACGGGTCATATTTGGCTACGGGCTCTTGCACGTTTACAATATCGGGCTTCCTCCCGAAACGAAAGTGTTTTATCAAATGCAGGCCCCCAATGGCGCCCGTAAGAATACATTTTGCAGGCAGATTGGCGTTATTGTGTTTGAAATGTTTTTTTTAAGTGAAACAACAGGCTAATTATGGGGAATTTTATTAAGTGCAGGCGGTTGTACGAGCATGCATGTATAATTTTGTATATCAAATCAAATTAAAATATTGAGGGCTGACGCCTGTCTTTCGTAATGAAGCATGGTGTGTATCCGCGATAATAAAATACTATTGCTGAAGCTCGCGATAATAAAATACGCATTACCAAATACCGTGATACTTAAATACTATTACCGAACCGCCAAAATTAATTACTTACACTGAAGGTCTTTATAGTTAAATCGAAGTACTGAAGCCCCAGATAATTAAGTCCTGTTACAGAAGCGCGCAATAAACAATTATAATTTGCAAATCCCGTGATCTATAAAATTTGAACGGGTAATATAGCAAAGAAATCGAGGTGCAGATTTGCAACGAAGCCCTGCTTAATGCGTATAAGGTTGTAAACTGGTACAAAAGTCGGTTTTCGCTCCTTATCCGAATATTTTAGGAGCCGGTTCTGCTGAGCACTAGTTTTTCAAGTCCAAAAACTTAAATTTTGAAATCCCAATTTGCCGCTAGGGGATGCAGCTTCAGAGTGGCGCGCCCAGTCATTTTAAATGAAATAAATATGTAATTTTTAGTTTCATCTAACCATTATTTAATTTTACCGAAAAAATGTATTGCGCGTCATAACGACGTCTAGTCTGTCGTCTTCCGTCCTCCCTCTCCCGACGAGGGGAAAGTGAGTCTCCACTGACTTTCGAAATCGACATATTCTAATTTTTATTCTCAAATGAAGATAACAATAGGTGTTAAAGTGTAGCAATTTTCTTAATTTTTCATTTTTAGTTTCACATTGAATATATATTCTAAGTGACACTATTGCTATGGATGGAATGTCATTAAGTGATGTTGTTTGTTTGTTTGTCGTGGAAAGCGACGACACGGTAGATGGAGCTGCGAAAAATAATTTATATTATTGGCCTCACCGGGATTTGAACCGAGATTTCTGACCGCGTAGTCTCCTGAACCGACGCCTTATTAATCTGGTGTTAAAAGCAATAAACACTGCTGAAAAATCGAGGAGACAATGGCGAAGAAGGTATAACACGATTTAATTTCGTAGGATGAAAAATGCGAATTTATTGAAAAAAGAAGAGACATTTTCTTGATCTACTTACAAACAAAATTTATAAGTACGTTTCGAAAATTCTACCTTCGGCTGCGATGCATGCTTGGGCGCGAACAATCATATTGTCGAAGGCGGCTTGAATCATTTCTTACTTCCCGGCAAGCGCGTACAATTCATCGACGCAACTCTTCAAGGGTCTCAATCGGAGTGGCGTACACCTTGTCCTCGACGAAGCCCCAAAGAAAGAAATCCAACGTGTACGGGACCGTTTCTCCCTATCCATCCTCGATTTTTCAGCGGTGTTTATTGCATTAAACACCAGATTAACAAATTTCTGACTTTCATTAAGTTACACTACTCTCCCAATGAAATTCAAAAAAAGTTATTATAGCTTTCCCAACTTGTCACTTTTTCAAGTCGTATTTTGTCAGTGAAAAATACGTCTTTTTTTTTTCGCGCCAACGCTATTTGTGCGTTTTTGGTGACGCTTTACAATTTTCTCTTTGAAAATTTTCGTATAGCACCTAGCGGTTAAAATTTATATTTTCAAAAAGCGTGAAAGTATTGTTCGATTTAGATGCAATTTTGGTAGAACGTGTCCCCCGGCACGTATAATGTACAGTACAAATTTCAACTTTCTAGAACAAAAAAAACCCCTGTATATATAAATAAATGAATAATAATAACAAATAATAATTTATAGACTGCCATTTCCATTATTGTATCAAAAAGTAGGCACTCAAGGGTGGCAGTAATTTCCACCGAAATTCCCCTCGGAGTTAGATAAATATTTTAATAGTACTTAGTTACACCAAGACGTTCTGGATACAACTAATGTTCGAACACGCAGTGCGGACCAAAATACATCAAAAAAGATTTTCTAAAATTATAAAATCGATAAAATGAGGTTTATTATTATATTTGAACTGAACCACGCTGGCGGAAAATTCTAACCGTTGTCCATATCCGCGGTTCGGTGGGAAAATCTTCATAAGCTTGTGTGAAGCTGGTTTCAATATTTGGAAACTGTTTCGTTGGTCCTATCTTAATACATGTAAAGTTGCCACGTACGTCCATTTACTGTATTGTTTAATTTCTCCGGCGTTCGACATTGTTCAGCTAGCCTTCCTTTTCTAACTTGGAGGGTTTTATGTAGTGGGGAAGTTGTTTGCTTCAATATTTGATGTCTCTTTAAAGGTTCTAGTTGGCTTCTTTTTATAAGAGAGGTTAGAGTTTTCTGATTTCCTAATAGAGTTAGCTGAGGGTTGACTGATTTTCTAAAAGAGTTCGATGACTTCTTCGATATTAGAGATAAGAGTTATTTTTAGGTTAATTCCTTATTAGCAAGGATGTAGCTGAATTATTCCTTATTAGCAAAACTGTAGTTGCCTTATATTTATAAGAGATAAAAGTTGATTTTTGTGTTATAAGAGATAGGTTGACTTATTCCTTATCAAAAAGATAATAGTTGGATAATTAGAGGTTAAAGTTTTGTATTTCTTGTTGGAGGGTTTAACAGCGTACACCAATAATAACACTGAAAAACTAATATCCTACACAAAGAAATGCATGCTGATTTTTCATTGTTTAGCTCCTATTTTAATTCCAACATGTTTCATAGAAGCGGTGAATCTCTCAAGTACTGTGCATCAATAATCGTTTAATCACAATATGATCCAGTTCGTACGTTAATACGAGGGCCCGTTAAAAATTGGCACGTGTTTAGTATTTGGATAGAAATCTTTTCTATACTTGACACTACGGCGCTACAGGCGGCGCTGCCGTAAAAGCACCAAGCGCGCCATTTGGTTTCGAGTCCAGAAATTATTCATCCAAGCTGAAAGTTTCTAGTTATATAGTGCCTGTTAAAATAATGGAATTTTTTCACTTGTACGAGATTCAATAAGTATTTCCTTTTTTTAACCAAGTAGCTTTATTTGACATAATAAGCTCCTAGCTCTCGGAAATATTACCTCTTAGCAATTTTCTTTCAGATTTTTTATTGAAGCGTCTATTTCTTCCACCTCTAGCCATAATGCCTGCCATCACTCCTTACTAACTGCCATCTTAATTGTTTTGTAATTTTGGTCACCATTGCAGACGGGAAAACAAAGCTGCAGTGATAGCGACTGTTGCGCCACCTATATATCTCTCTCGCTAGCGAATCTTTGTCCTGCAATTAGCAAAAAGTCACTTAGGTGACTGAGAACGTATGACTCTATCTTTGACCTGCAATTAGCAAGAAGTCATTTAGTTGACTGAGAATATACGAGTCAATCTTTCATTCGCAACTAGCAAGAAGTCACTCAGGGAAATAATAAAAATTATATTGAGCGATCAAAGCGGAAATTTAACTAGCTTATTTTTAAATTCCACGCTATCACTTGTGCCATATATTTCTCAGGAACCTCCATAGCTTCGGGTCATCTTAAGCCCTGACAGAACCCCCGCTTAATAAGAACCAGATCTACCAACTCGATTATCTTAATTTCATCAGCATTTCCAATTGCCCCTCCTCATTTTCCTCAATCTTACCACTTGCGAAATACTGAGCCCGCAAATATTATGTATAGCAGTATTTAACTATTCAATTCTTAAATTTCAAGAAGGAAAACGAAAAGCAGACCTAAAATTAAATTTTAGGGGCAAGAGGGCATCGTCTAAAGCACCAAAATATCCAAAAGAATATGGCAATCAGCCGGGAAAACACATGGCTAAAAATGTAACGAAAATTATCTGAAATAATATTTAATTAGGAAATGTAAGTCAAATAAAAACTAAGCTCTTACTAAACACCAAAATATTAAACGTTGCCACTAATTATGTAGCGGTTTTTCACCTTCAGAAGCTTCAAGGTGGGCTACACAATAACTAATTTCAGGTATAAACAAAGTGCCATGTCTTCCAACAGTCGAGGATGCAGCCATTTCCACCCACGCTAAGTATTAAGATCACGACTATGTAACGCTTTAGCAACTACTTCTTCTACTGTGTACAATCTCGCTCCCGTCTGACAATTGACAGTGTTGCCAGATGTAAAAAAGGAAATTATCCTATATGAACTCAGAAATTATTGAATTCTTTAACAAATTTAAAGTTAATTTTAAAAATTAAACTACCAAAATTTGCCGTTTTCAACTTCGAGATTTGATTTTAACCAAGCTGATTTATTACCTTTTTGGACTGAGCATCAGTGCAAAAGGTTAGTTGGTTCGAAAATTATTAACACCTATTAAGACCTATCAGAATTATTGAGATTATGGTACGTTCCAAATTCCTAGCAAGAATTATTCAATTGTACCATAAATATAGTACGTCTGGCAACGCTGATTGACTAGCATGCGCGGCTACCGGGTCCAACTCAAAGAAACCCACGAGGTACAGTGTTGGCAGTTAGCAACCGCTAAAAACAAGAGCCAGACACGGCTACACTAGATATTCCAATTATATAATTCATTCGGATTTATGTGAGCTTTTTCGAAAACATCTCCAATAGAGCCGGGTTCGATTCCCGTCCGTTACGAATGTATTCTTTTTCACCCAAGATAAAGAACATTTTTTGCTTAAATTAATTTCGTTCTTAGTATCGTGCGATGGCTAGTTTGTAAAACACTAGCATATCAATTTAAATTCAGAGCGATTTTATCTAGAAAAGTTTAATTTATTTTTCGATTCTATAATATAAGCTCCTATTTCTTAAATTATTACAAATTGGCGAAACTTCGGTGGCTCAATCGTAGAACAGTTGTCTTTCATGCAATAGAATCGAGTTCGATTCCTGTCAACCACGAATGTATTCATTTCCACACAAGAGTACATCTTTCGCTTACACTGAATTCCTGAATTTCTCTACTGACAAGGAGGTGTTTATTACCGATTTTGTTCAAAGTCGGGCGTATACGCCCGACTTTAGGTCTACATTATATAATGTAGACCTATATGAAATATGAAATTTCCCAAAAGGAGACGTTGCACTACCCATTCGATTTGCTATGGCAACCGAAAATGTTTTTGATCACTTAAAACTATAAAATCTCCATTTAAAAAAGCATGAGATTTTCTCGGTTTCACAGGGTCCTAGCTACGAAAATTTTGAAAATTTTTTAAAATCACGAAATGTGTAATATGGACCACATTTAGGTAAATTTCATCAAGTTTGGGTAAATTGAAACATTTTTAGGGTAAATTTGTAACAAATTTTGGGTAAAATAAGGAAAAATCTTATTTTGGTTGTAAGTGATCAAAAACATTTTCGGTTGCCATGGCAAATCGAATGGGTAGTGCAACGTGTCCTTTTGGGAAATTTCATATCTCATATAGGTCTACATTACGGCCAACTTTGAACTAAATCGACAATAAACACCTCGGGTACTCTCCTTGTGAGTAACAATTAGCTTCGGTGGTTGAATGGCTGAAACGGATCCGCCTTTGCAGGTGACTCGGGTTTGAATCCCAATCGATGCTTTTGGCCTTGATAATAAGACGAATACCGTCAACAATAGACCTAGATCCCTGGTGGATGTTGAGACGTTTCTTGTAACCCTCAGCACTAGGTCCGTATTTAACGTCAAAAACAGTGACTATCAAAGGTACATCACTACCACAGACACACACCAATACAAACTCTCCCCACACAACACACGAATACACCCAAGGCGACTGCAAAACCACTTCTGGTATCTGAGATCAAGTAATGGGCCCTTTAATTTAAATTGCCTTTTCTACGTATCTGGAAACTGCGAACATAATAACAACACTTGGCCCCGTGACTTCCACTACGAACACCGCCAGACAGACACGGCGAAGGCAATACCTCTTCGTGAACAAGTTCACTCGGAGAGGTAGAAATGTATGGGCTACACATAGTCTGGTGTGAGATTGTTTCTGTCAAAGGCCTAAAAACTGTTTGGTCTTTTTAAATCATTTATTCATAGTCAGACCTCGAAGCCGAGAGAATTAATCGGGGCCCATGCAGCCTGGGGACCGTGATTGACATAACAAGGTTTACTTTTCCGATATTTGTATCCAAACAAAGTATAGCTATCTTCAGTAGTAAGAGTTCTCATGGGGCCCTGAACTTATATATTAACGGGGCCCGAGCCATTCTCGGCGGCCCTGTGAATAGTTTCGCACTTCCAGGACTTCTACTTTCCGCGTACACTTTCCGATGGGGAACGATTAAACGTACATTGTTCCTTGGGAACATTTTGCGTAATAATTCTTATAACTAATTTATAATCGTTTTAAAAAAAACTCGAAATGATAACTGCTTTTATAAATTCAAGGGTAGGTAACCAATAATTCCAGGTTCAAAAGTGTAAAACCAAAAAGTGTAATACGAGGAAATCTCAAAAATACATTAT
This sequence comes from Leiobunum rupestre, assembly GCF_980474605.1. Classification (NCBI taxonomy): domain Eukaryota; kingdom Metazoa; phylum Arthropoda; class Arachnida; order Opiliones; family Sclerosomatidae; genus Leiobunum; species Leiobunum rupestre. The sequence continues at coordinate 9,780,175 of NC_143390.1, forward strand.
CGGTTAAATCAGTTAAATCCTAGTGAATAACTAATATTCTTCTCGGATAATAAATACAGATTATTTTTAATTAATATTTTTTGTGTAATCTCTTAAAATATTTTACCTGGTGTGCAGATTTATCCGAGTTATTTCCCCTCGGGTAGTGGTTGAACGAGACTTCGTGTTGCCATAATTGGTCACGTGGATCAAACGGTGTTGGATAACGGTATCGAATTTCCCGAGAGCGTCAATTAATCCGAGAAAATCTCTGTTATTTAAATAACGTATTTTTGTTTACAAATATTATAATACTTTCAAAGTATCGGAAGACAAGCTAAACGTAAGTTCATTACGCTTAAATTTAAAATCACTTCGAAAATCCGCTTATTTTTCTTCAATCTCAAGAATGAAGTTTGAATTTTTTCGTATTACCAAGAACGCCTAGAACTTAAAACTTTCACAAATATGGAAGTTTCTTAAACCGAGGAATACCTCCCCGCAGAGGTTCATGTATGTAAATATAAAAAATAATCCCAATGTTAATTGTTTCACATTGGCCAGACCAGCGTTACCATTTCTGTGATAAGAATCTTCAAAATGTAATGTTCGTTCGTAACACCTAATCACAAAAGGTTTAAAGTACCAAAATTGGTCTTAAATTTGTGAGCAAATTAAACGCATATGGCAATGATACTTTGTAAAGACGAACATGCGATATATTATCAAGCACAAAGCTATCAACGCTAATTCCACGAAAGATGACAGAGGGCCGGTGCACCGAGATCCGAGCAGAGCGACATTTTCCACACACCTTTTATTGAAGGTTGGCCATTTGGATGATTTGGGGACCTCTTACGTCTTTCTCCGTGATTTGTATCCAACGGTGCCATTTCACTACACTTCATTGCAATCTTAAAGAAAAAAACATTCTGGTCCACGGTTACATTTCAGGAAAATGTTTTTATTTCAAGCACCGTTAAAGACCAAACCAATCTAAGTAAGGCTTATGACCGATATAGTTAAAGATTTGTCTTATGTTGTTTGGAATTCCTCACTGCCGTTTAATTATGGAGAATAATGTTAACCATGAATCATTGCTCGTACGCAAAACGTAGTGCGCATTGAAACTTTCTTAAATTGGAAAACATTATGGTTTCTTAATTAACTTTTGATTTTATGTGACTTTTACATTACATAATCTCGGTGTTCACTAACGACTATTATTGACAAAAGACATTGTCTTAAATGAAAATTTCGCTTAATATAATGAAATACAATAGAGAACTGATTTCGTACGACTTTTGGTTGAAAGGTCAAATAAATAGCTTCACAGTTGTCTCATACTTCGTCATGGCTCCACAGTAACTTAAATCTTGATGATAAATGCAGTTTAGAGCTTAGATGCACTAGACGACATTTCTTAACGTTCCAAAATTACATGTGCCGAGGTGATTGGTGGTGTTGTGTCAGAACTCTGGCAATCTACAATCTTCATCTCTTCTTTCGGCTTCACCTTCATTTAATTTACCTAATGTGAAATCCCTTACGTTGATATTTAATTTTTATTTTGTTGGCGTATAAAGCAGAGATCAATGATGAAATGAACGCTAGCACGTATCCAACAGCTAAAATTATGAATGGAAATCGGAAAGAAGAAACTGTGAGGCTCGTGCTAATGTGGTTTTCCATCTCGACTGTCGGTTCCATCAGCAGCTTCTTAGATCTCCATATTGTATAAGCACGTTCAGTGGAAAACAGATTCCCTTCGAAGTAGTGATGGATCCTTGAAACAAATATAGTTAATGACGGGCTACTAATTTTTTTAATCTACACACATTGGAAAACAAATTTCTTAAATCTTTGTTGTAGTACAAACCAAACTAATATATATTTATGTTTTGCTATTATAAGGTCATTAATGCACGAAAATTTAAAATTGTGCTCATATTAATCACTAAAGCCTTAAAGCTGTTATTATTATTTTAAAAAGGTAGATGCATTTAAATTCGTCGTTCGGGTGTAGTAGTGTTTAAATATTTAGTATCAATTATTTAATTTTATCTGTTAGTCATAATATCTAAATATTATTAATATTAATCACTAAAGGCTTAAAGCTGTTATTATTATTGTATACACGTAGAGGAATTTATGACAATACGCAAAGTTGAGTTTCAATTTTAAATTCATCGTTTTGATATAGTAGTGCAATTTAAATAAGTATTTAATTTTATCTGTTGGTCATAAATTTAAATATTATAGTGAAATGTTTTTATAAATTATCTGTTTCCAAAGGTCTTATTAATGAACTTACATATAGTAATAAAATCATATCACACCAAATTGTCAAATTGAAAATTGAGACGTCAAAATTTTCAATTAAATTCTTGCGCCAAAATTACTACCCGTAATCTATGACCCCATTGCGACCTTTCACAAAACAAAAATGATTATATATTATAGTTATCGCTCACTTTTTCAATATTACTTGTTTCTTTCGTTGGTCGAAATGTTTTCGTACAATGATCAATCGATTTTCAACGACCAAATTTTCTTTCGACATGTGAACTTGTGCTTTTTTCGAGATCCAATTCCACATGGGTGCACCGTGTAAGAAATTGTAATCTTTAGAAATCATCACCACAGTCGGAAAAAATTTAATATCCTCCACAAAAAGTACATTTTCGACGTTTTTCTTCATATAATTCCACTTTTGGTTATTCTTCATTTTAGCCGAATTCTAGAAAATGACTCGGTTACAAAGATGAATTTGTACTTCCGTCTCACGCATAATCACAAGCATGTGGTACTTGTGAGCGTTTCAGACATTTAAATTCTTCTTATACAGGGTGTTCGGAGTTTGTCTGACAGGGCATTTTACTCAAAAACTGCAAGAGTTTATTCTGTGGCGAAAAAATACTAAAAGAAAACCTTCAATGAGAAAACGTAGAGAATTATTCATAATGTACAAAAAAGTTGGTTTATGTTTGGTTGCGGAAAATAGACTTATTAAACCTTTTTTATTCACTTATGTTTCTGTACATTTTCCTAATCTTTTAAGTTATCTTATTGATAAAATGTTTGTCTTTTATTCTAAAACGATATATATATGCAGTAATTAAATAAAAGATTCAGTTGGCTCATTCTTTCTGCTCGTACACCTTCATTTTCTCGGAATACAAAATATCGCTTTAGCGTCTCTTATCACCGGCTACATTGACCCATTCAGTTGAGTTGTCTTTAGGGAATTAGCGGTTGCCCTTTCCCCCGGACACGAACATTTTGGTCCGTAGAGTCGTATTCCTTTAAGCGCCGGCTAAATTGCATGGGATTCCAATCGGAGGGAGGCCGCCAACGGTTCGCGGTTTTCTTCGTTCATTCCGGCATTTCATTTCCTCCAGACGAAGCCCCCGACAGCCTTGGACAAAGGTGTAGCTAAGAGGATCCAGGGAGCGCTGACCTTAAACACCATTTCCGCAATGGTCCAGGGTCAGACAAAGATAACACTCGATCTGTATCAAGCAGACATCATCATCGAAGAATTGGATAACTCCTGGCAATGCGTAGGATAAGCTCATGTTAAGATTATTACACTGGACCCGGATAACCAGGATGACCACGATAAGGAATGGAATCGACTGTTCAGTATCTACATTGCAACCAAATCTGACCTCAAGGGTATAACGGCATGTTTGAAGTTCACATCCTTACCTGCTGAAGCGTCAGCTTCTCGTTCAAGCTACCGAAAATCAATCTGCCGACGTTTTCTGGAGAAGTCCATGAATGGATATCATTCTAAGATATGTTGCTCACTGCCATCCAGAAGAATAGGGATTCCCAAAAATTTACTTACCTTAAGTCAAGTCTCACGGGAAGTGCTGCGAAGTTGGTCTGTCAACATCACATATGTTAATTATAACATTGCCTGGGATGCTGTTACGAAGAGGTTCAAGAACAAGAGATAATTATACTTTACAATTATGAAACGGTTCATATTTCTGCCCACCATTCCTACCAGAAGCGCCATCTCATTGCGATCAATAGTGGATGCCGGAACGGAGTGCACACGGTCATAAGATACCCTTTGCGTAACCGATAAGTGGGATGCCGTTTTGCTGTTCCTGATGACACAAAAGCTGGATTCCGCCTCGAAGGAACAGTGGGAGTTGATCCTAAGCGATACGAGAATCCCGACCTCCAGCATTCTTTTTGAGTTCAACGAGCAAAGTGCTAGAAGGGATCAGCTGAAAAAACCAGTCCTTCTTCATACCATATCCGGAGCGACGCGATAGGATGGAAACTGCTCCTTCGGCACTGGATCCCATTTTAAATTCTGCATAAAAGCCTTTGTCCTCAAGAACATAACGTGTCAGCTACCGATTCTGAAATATGATCCAAGTTAAAACATACTAGCAGATGTTGATATTCTCCTGAGCGCTGATATCTTCTTCAAACTTTTACTTGGAAGAAAGCGAAAGGGCTTCTCAACGGCCCCAGAGGCCATTAATTCGAAGTTAGGAAAGCTCGTTTCCGGTCCGACTGGCGTCGTTGCTCAGCCCAGAATTCAGATTCACCACTCTATTTTTAATTTAAGTTTCTGGAGCGGTTTTGGGCAATCGATCAAGTCACTAAGAAACCTGCAATGACTCAGGAGGAACGGGATTGCGAGGAGGATTTTCAAAAGACGCATTCCAGAACGCCAGAATGACGATTCAGGGTCCATATACCAATGAAGAAAGCAGACGTTCCACTGGGATCGTCAAGAGAAAGAGGCAGGAAGAGGCTTCTCCAAGTTGAGGAACGAATCTCGTCACGGCCAAAGTTGAGATCTCTATACCAGGACTTCATGGATCGGTATGAGAGTTTAGGAGATATGAAAAAAATGGAACCAAAGAACCAATCTCCGCAGAAGGTATTCATCCCGCATCATTGCATCCTCAAGGATTGGACACAAACGAGTAAATTCAGAGTCGTCGAACTTCTCTCCTAACGATGCCCAAATGGTTGGTCCAGTGGTCCAAGATTCCCTGTATGCCATTGGCATGAGATTCCGAGTCTACCAATTCACCTTCATCGCCGACATCAAAAGTTGTACCGCCAGATTCTTCTGACCCCAGAGCAGCGCAACCTCCATTGCATTCTTTGGAGGTCTTTAACGGACTTGCCTGTTCAAGAATATCAGCTCTACACCGTCACGCATGGCACTGCATCTGCTCCATTTCCAGCCACTCGAGTCTTGCAACCGTTGGGTGATGAAGAGTCCTATCGGTATACGGTGGGAGCTGTTATCCTGAAAAATAATTTCTACATGGATGACGTAATGAGAGGCAAGCAATCTATAGACGAAGCAAGAAGGGCCAAAGCCGAACTTCGTAGGGTTACTGTCAGCGCAGGCTTCACGCTTAGTAAATTTGCTTCGATTTCGACGGAATGCCTATCAGAACTACCCATAAAGTTGCGAATAACCGGGAAAGTTCTAACGATGGAGGAAGATACGCTTACAAAGACTCCGTGCCTCTACTGGGATACGGCGAAGGAAGATTTCCTATTCAAGATGCAGATTCCAGCCAGCCATCTTGCCGTAACAAAAATAATCTTGCTTTCCGAGATATCGAAGATTTTCGATCCGATGGGCTGGCTCACTCCGATTGTTCTGTGGTCAAAATTGCTATCATTCATAGTTTTTGAGATAATCGCAAATAAGTGCCAAAATCCCAACGGCCGAAGACTTATTTAACAGAGTGTACATCACAAGGTTACAGCAACGACCCAAATGGATGTCACCTCAGCGTAACCTCGAAATCGGCGATATGGTTCTCATTAAGTCAAATGCTACGTCTTCTGCAACCTGGCCACTAGCTCGAGCCATCCAGATACATCCTGGTCTCGACCTTCTTACACGAGTCGTCACATTGAGCTCAAGCATGGGGGAAGTCAAACCACTGATAACTAAATTATGTTATTAATTAAGACCGCGGTTCCTCAATTTGATAGGAATCTATCAACGTCGGGAGAATGTTTGTTTGGTTCCGGAAAATAGACTGAAACGATATATACATGCAGTAATTAAATAAAAGGTTTCAGTTCGCTCATTCATTCTGCTCGTACACCTTCACTCTCTCGAACTACGAGATATCGTTTTAGCGTCTCTTATCAGTTATCACTGGCTACTGGGTCATTCCACGACAGAGTGACCCACCTTGTCCACCCTACTTTCTCCAATTATCGTGAAAACTTGTACATAGAGTTATTTTGGCCGTAGAACCCAGATTTGAAAGTTTCGTTGAGATCCGACGAGCGGGTTTTGAGATACGGCATAGTGGCATTTCGTGAAAGTGACCTTGACCCCTAAAACAACTCTTGGGTTTTCTCAGCTTCTGGTTGTTGTAAAAAGGCATACAAGGTATCATTTTAAAGGTAACGGGCAGCCGAATACGAAACAATACTCGGTTTGACACCATAAGTAATTTAACCTACAACAAAACAGGGTTTCAATAATTGATCCTTGACCCTGAAAATAGCTATTTTTTATATTTTTTTAAATATTTTTTTCGGAATTCTCCACACACAATACAGTTAAAAACAAAAAATCGAGGGTAATATTTTTGGTTTTTGAGAAAAAAAATATTTATCTAACCCCTCCCGTGTTAAAACGATTAGATTCTTAACCATGAAAATAACATTGGTCATATTTATTTAAATTTAACGATATTATTTATTTACTAGACAAATACACTAAGTAGCATTTTTCTACGTGTCATTTATCTTCATCTTTTATGATATATTTATTTCTGCATTATTTGATTTGTGTAGGGCATTGTACTTTGCATAACACATTTTCGGTGGGAACCCAACATTTATCATTTTTCTTTGGCCAATATAAACTACTTGTCACCTCTGCAGGATACATAAATAAAACGAGAATATCGTCAAATTCCGCAGAACTGTCTAATACTTTCCCAATGTAATACTTTCTGTCGTAGACAGAGGCCAAGAACTCCCCTTTTGTAAAATCTAATTTTTCAGATTCGTTTTCGATTTCACAATAATCCAAACTTCGAGAAATTTTAATTAATTCCTTCTTTTCAATTTCCGAAAGAAAGGCCGCTTCAAGGTAGTTTTTGTTAACTGGTATAAACGTATAATATCTTTACGTGCCTTTGATAGTTTTAGCTGAGTCGAATCGCTTTTTTAGTGCAAATGAAGTTTCATTTATTTCATTGTCAGATACGTAGATAAAATAGTGGCATTTCTTCGCAACATCACATGGTAAAGGTCCGTGCGATGGTAAATGTCCGTGCGATGGTATAGGCGGTACAGTAAAACGAAAAACAGCCAAAACCAGTCTCCAAAGACCGATTTCGGGTCAAATACTAACCCCAATAGACATGTTTGAATTTTGAAAAAATTCATTCCCTAACATTGAATTTATCTACGTATCTGACAATGAAATAAATGAAACTTCAGTTGCACTAAAAAAGCGATTCGACTCAGCTAAAACTATCAGAGGCACGCAAAGATATCATACGTTTATACCAGTTAACAAAAACTACCTTGAAGCGGCCTTTCTTTCGGAAATTGAAAAGAAGGAATTAATTAAAATTTATCGAAGTTTGGATTATTGTGAAATCGAAAACGAATCTGAAAAATTAGATTTTACAAAAGGGGAGTTCTTGGCCTCTGTCTACGACGGAAAGTATTACATTTGGAAAGTATTAGACAGTTCTGCGGAATTTGACGATATTCTCGTTTTATTTATGTATCCTGCAGGAGTGACAAGTAGTTTATATTGGCCAAAGAAAAATGATAAATGTTGGGTTCCCACCGAAAATGTGTTATGCAAAGTGCAATGCCCTACACAAATCAAACAATGCAGAAATAAATATATCATAATAGACGAAGATAAACTACACGTAGAAAAATGCTACTTAGTGTATTTGTCTAGTAAATAAATAATATCGTTAAATTTAAATAAATATAACCAATGTTATTTTCATGGTTAAGAATCTAATCGTTTTAACACGGGAGGGGTTAGATAAATAATTTTTTTTCTTAAAAACAAAAAAATATTACCCTCGATTTTTTTTGTTTTTAACTGTATTGTGTGTGGAGAATTCCGAAAAAAATATTATAAAAAAAATAAAAAATTGCTATTTTCAGGGTCAAGGGTCAATTATTTAAACCCTGTTTTTTTTGTAGGTTAAATTACTTATAGTTCAAACCAGTATTTTTTCGTATTTGGCTGCCCGTTACCTTTAAAATGATACCTTGTATGCTTTTTAACAACAACCAGAAGCTGAGAAAACCCAAGAGTTGTTTTAGGGGTCAAGGTCACTTTCGCGAAATGCCCCTATGCAGTATCTCAAAACCGCTCGTCGGATCTCAACGAAACCTTCAAATCTGGGTTCTATGGCCAAAATAACCCTATGTACAAGTTTTCACGATAGTTGGAGAAAATAGGGTGGACAAGGTGGGTCACTCTGTCGTGGAATGACCCGACAATGACCCTTTCAGTTGAGTTCCCTTTTGGTGATTAGCGGTTTCCCTTTTCCCCAACTGGACACGAACAGTTTATTAATTAGTATTTAAAGCGAAATCTTTACGTTTAAAAACCATTCTCTATCGATTTTGAGTCTAATCAATTATGCCACTTTATTTTCGTGAACAGCGCGTTTGTGGTAAAATTGTTTTAGGGAAATTAGGATAGTTTTGCTCAAAGAAGTAGTGATTGGTTTAGTATTCGCTATCCTGACTTGACCGTCAATTTTTTCTTCCAAATCGTATTAAAAGACAAATATTTCTTGGACGACGTTCCGCTGGCCACTGAAAGACGACTATAGTACCAGCAAGACGATGAATGACCCCATCAACCTCGAGGTGTTGTGGTACATCTCAACAACGAGTTCCCTCATCGTTGGACTGGTTGCAACGGTGCCATTGAATGGCCTTTGAGGTCACCAGACCTAACGCCGATCGGAACCTGTACCACGGCTAGCGGAGCAATCATTAAATCTCTCTTGTAATTTTGTATTTTGACGAATAAAAATATCTTCTTGTTTAAAAACCAAGAACCAAATAAGCCACTTCGGACATTTACGTACAAAACTCCCAAAACAATTGCCTACTATAAAGAGCTTGCTTTATTTCATCACCTCGTATTTCCGTGTCAAATTGGTCTTTTTCAATTAAACTAACTTAATTGTATATTTCACCTATAACCTTCTCATTAAATGTTTTCTTCTAGCATTTTCCCGCCACAAAATACATTTGAAGAGTACATCCTTCTTAAATTACTTTCATGAAGACCTTGGTCTTTGGGAGTGCCGTTTTTTGCTTAAACGGAAATATGAATTTAAGCTCTCAGATAGAACAATTCGTATCACTTTATTACCAGCATCACGTAGAAGTAACTAAATGCTAATTATCGGCTCCCAATTCCATGATCTTATACTAAAAACAACGGAGCTGGTAAAAGTCAATCTAAAGCACCTTGATCCAATTCATACAAACTCCCCTAAAACAAAAAAACACTTTTGTCATCTCTCTCTAACATTGGCATTTTACTGATTTTTAAAAATGACTATTCCTTATGATTTTCTTAGTCACCGTAACCAAAGAAATTTGCTGCAACCGAATCATCCCTGTATTGATTAGTCCTAGGAACCACCGTTAGACAAATTATAAAGTGGTCTATTTTTAACTTTCTCTTGCGAGGAGGCAATTAATCGTAGCACGTTTGAACACCTGATTGGTGAATTTCGGAAGAATTTCTGTGATTTTTAGGAAGTGATTTTTCATGACAACCTACGATTTGTACACCTTAATGCTTAAGTGATTACCCCCTCGGCCTATCGCAGGTTTCAGAAACACGCGCTAAGGATAATTTTATTTGCATTAAACATTCCTTTTAAAACTAGCGTCAGAAATACGAAATTCGCTAATCCCCCAAAAGCGTGAAAGTTCATTCAACCCATTATGATTTTTTTTTTCGTTTTTACCGATATGTACTCGTAAGTGCCCAAATCTTTGAAGATGTACATTTTCGAAATCTCCGGAGCGAATTGAAGAAGATCAACCACATTGTCAACTACTTGGACAGATGGAACAGTGAGAAGAGACAAGAGAACCCCTGAGACAACTGACGCGAGAACCATTGAAGACCACGTCCACACAAAAATTAGAAACCTCACTGAAGAAAAGCTAGTTCTTCTCCGATATCCTGTAAATAAATACTTTTTAGTTAAAAAACAAGGGGCATATTTTAATAAATATTTCGCAATAGACTCTTCAATCAAACCGATTCAGCAATTCACTACGAATACTAAGAGGCTGCGCGTGCGAAGCTACTCTTCAAATGCCGTTTGCCGTTACAGAAATAATGTATCGTTGTCAGACGACGAAAAAAGGGTTAAGGCTAGTTTTGAATTTTTGAATTTTTAAATTAAATTTCTACACAGATTTGGGAAATATCAGAAAATTACTAAGAGCCTGTTTAATCTGTTATAAAAACTTAAAGAATAATAACAAGAGCGCACACTTTTTCCCAAATTTATTTCTGAGCACAGAACTCGAGATTAATTTGCAAAACCCGTTACTATTTCGAACGAAAAGTTGTTTGAAAATAGTAGGAGATAACCGTCGACAGAGGTTACTGACAATTTTTTTAAATAGTATTTGATATCTTTACTAGAAAAAATTCAAATTAATTTTTTGATTTTATTTAATTAAAAGATGTGTATGTCGTCATACTATAACGAATTAGTCGTACAGTGGCGCCTTGGTCCGACAAATGCTGTGGTGTCACCAACTTGTTGTGTCATTTTTCTCAATTCACTTTTGCATCGTTTGAAGAGGCCCTAAGAATCAATTAAATAATGTATATTATAATAATGCAAATACCCTGGAGGAAAAGAACGGACGTAGTTTGAAGTAGAATGTTCTCATAAGTTTTAATAAATTTTGAAGTGATATTATTGAACCATTCGAGAATTGCCACGGTTAGAGGAACGATCAATACAAAGACGAGAATGCAACTCCAAATCTGCAATGAAATAGCTTGACCTTCAAAATGAAACTTTAATTTCACCAATAGGTGTGTCTATTAAATACGGGAGGTCATGTGATAATGTTTTGTCTACGTCACTTAGATAAAATATTGAGAGTGCGTTCCAGAGAATTAATCCCCCCGACGTATCTATAAGATGGACATCAATTAGTCCACAGTAGGGAAACTAAGAATCGCTCGAAATTAAAATTTAAAGTTTTCAAACCTAAACTTTATAGGCGTAAAGTAACTTGTAAATGTTTTTATTATCTCAAAAAGACGTGAGCGTGAGCGGTTCTTTGACGAAAATGCCCAACACTGGCCTAAATACGTAACCATGGCCACCTTTCTCCAAGACATCTTCTTTGCATTCACAGCTTCCATGGCTAAGCGCAGATTTTTGTCGGACCACTTTCGATAATTTCTCTTGTTTTTGGTTACTGACTAATCAACTATACTACCCATATTTTCGGAAAGTAAAACACTTTAGTTATTATATTTTTAAATAGATCGTTATATAGAATATATTCTTTCCAAATGGACCAAATTCAGTAATCACAAGTTTTGCTCTTAAATTTCCATGGGGAGTTTACAGTATGACGTGCTACTACGTCAACCGTGCTTTTTCCTATTGCTCAAAGCTACGGAGTAATATTTCCCTATAGCAAAATAAACCATAAAAATGCTAAAAACACCAATTTTAAGGGACAACTTGTAAAAATATTTAACCATAAGACCTGTTTTCTGGCCAAATGGAGTAGTATGGGTTCAAATATACCTTCTTCGATTTATATTTGTTGACCAAATCACCGTCCTACATATGAAAACAAAATGTGGGCAACTCCTCTACTCCCAATATCGAATATGAAAACCCTAACTTCCCTAAAACTAAACTCTTAGATTATAAATGCCTATTCTGGCTTCAATTTGTAAAACCGACTAACTTCCTCCTCCTAATATTTCTTAAAAAATTTCATACTTTGCAAACTTAAAATAACTTTATACATTTTTAATTATTGTTATATAATGCGTTTTAAGTGTCCAAAGTTAGCCACAAGAGTGGTGTATTTAAATTTCTAAAAATATTATATTTTAAAGGTCCTAGCAAAATGTTTACTACATTATTGAATAGAATAGGGTTCATTTTATTTATTGAGCATATATTAAAATAAATCTTGCATGAAGTAAACCCACTAAACTTTATTTCGTTAACTAGTAAGAGCTACATTCCTTAAACTTTTTAACTAATATCAAATTAGATAATCACTATACCTGATTCAAGTTCATCCATCTTGATAACTTAAAATCTGAGAAGCAGAAAATTTTTTCCCAACTAAGTCAAAGGTTAGTGCTAAATGAAATGTTTTTTGAAAATCGTCTGCATCGTCTGCTTCCGGCAGGAGGTTTTTTTTTAGTTTAAAGTGTCCAATTTTAGCCGTGTCCCAACTAACCCGAAACCACCATACGTTAATTTTCTAATGTACAAAACAACTATGGTTTACTTATATAAAAAAACAGTAAATTTAAACTTCTTAAATCTGAAAATGGTTAAAACTTGTATTGTTCCTGATTGCAAAAGTCGTTCACCAAATGACCAAAATCATTTAATTATTATTATTATTTTAATTTTTATAACTGTTTCAGATAATGATTTTATACTCTTCCATTAATATAAAAAAGATTTCCCAAACGTAACAGAATTTTATACACAAAACGGCTAAACGCTATAAACCAGTAAATGATCTAAAACCTGGAAATAACCATTTAGTCTGTGAATAACACTTATAGGAAAGTAAACTAGCACTTTAAAAAAAACGGGAAATATCTAGTAATGAAAATACTCAAAGAAGACGTAATTCCTTCGGTTTTTGTGGAAAAAGAAAACCAGATTTTTACCTAAGATTTGATGAAACTGGGTCCAAAGTACCATTATTAGTATTTAACAATGTTAGTAATAGTGCATATTATACAATAGGCGCGCGCCTAGGGCTTTGTAGCCTCAAAATTTAAATATTTTGCAATAAAATAGCGCCTAGAGCCTTAAAGTAATATAATCCGCTACTGGTTCGAGAAATTGGTATATTTATAGCTAGACTAAAGCTGGCATGATAAGATGGACACGTAAAATATATATATTTATATTAAAAAAATTATTTACTCATGATTATTAAAGGTAATTCTTTTTCGAGAAACATACAATATTCCGTTTTCCACCTCCAAACCACGACAAATGAACACAAGGTTTTTCCGGGTGAAGGTAGCGCCACGTATTTTTGTCCCTCTGATTCATAGGACGCGGGGGGACGGGGGAGGTTGACACTCTGTTTCACTCTTGTAGATCTCCCAGGACCTCTATTTATTTCTATCTCTTGGAAGTAGAGAGCACGCGATGCAGTCACGAGCTCCTTTGGAATCTGAAGCCCGCGTGCAAAGCTCGCGTGCAAGTAAAGCATTTAAATAACTTGCGCTCATGATTCATATAAAAACATTTTATACTTATAATATTTTATTGTTTTATTTTATAAAAACACCTATTCATTTTATCATATGTAACATAATCGCTCATAAGTATGCGAATAGCTCCATTTCTTCAATAACGGTTTATTTCACAGATAATGCGTCATCCGTACCCTACGTAATATTTGACGTCATATAATCTCAAATCGGCCGTCGCGCAATTAGCTCTACGTCTAATAAACTGATGGTCAGTATTTTAGTTAACAAACTGGTTTGAACAACCAAGGCTTAGGAGCTAAAATGAACAATAATATACTACCAAGTGCTGTTAATGCAATTAATGAAGTTATCGGAGACTCAGGTTCTAAAATAAATTTGCATTGTGAAATAAAAGAAGCAGGTTTATTGGAAAAAATAGTTGAAATTCAGGATGAGCTTTTCTGGGCCATCTACAAGCCTAACTCTTCTAGGCTTAGTATGGGTTTTAATAATGATGGATTTTCTCCATATTCTTTAAGCTTAGCATTAGAGGCAACGGGACTGAAAATCAAGGAACTTCATCATTCACCTTCTACAATGCATTCTCGTCTCGCGCCAGACTGCGCACGCATGCAAGTCCACGAGACATTAATGCTCTGTCAAAGGCTGTTTAATATTGTCAACAGAAAGCGCCAGGTGTACTTTGATAAAGTTCCTTAATTTTCAGTCCGGTTGCCACTTATGGTAAGCTTAAAGCCTATGAAGAAAATACGCTCTGGGGCTCGATATTATTCTCAACTCAATGGGTGGAACATCATTCCCACTTCGACGACTTTTTCCATTTTCAGAAAGCGATCACTGAACATTATTGGTCATTTTCCCCAACCTTTCCTTTTTCTAAACTACTCATTATTTAACTTCATCCGAACAAACCGAGTGAGTTTATCAATTTCAATTAAGAGAGGTTTTCCATTGGCTTAAATACATGTGCTAGTAGCTAATAGTGTAACTCCCAAAATTACTAGGATTAATAAAAATTTTAAAAGCTAACGTAGTCCACCATTTTACTGGTTCGTGGTGAAACAAACCTTTAGTGAAGATTTTTGAATGTAATAAGGTACAGTGGCATACTTATGAGTAATTATGTTACATATGATATGTATAAAATAAATATCCTATTGGTTTTGGTGAGAAAAGGAATTATTTAAAATACTGAAATTAATTTAAGAATCCGGATGCCCTATATCAGGTTCAAAATTCCCAATCTGGGTGGAAATTTCAGTGGTGTAGTTAAATATGACCAGATAATTATGTCTTAAGGATCCTATTGAAAGCATTTGCTTATTAGGTTATCACTTGAAGCTTTGTCCCTCTGGGCTAGCGAGAGAAGCGTTTTCAATACCAACCTCGCAGCTGAATATTCGCATAAAAGAAAACGTATCCGTGGAATGCACTTTCAAAAATCGAGAAAATATTTTAGATTTTGCTACAAAAACTGTCGAAGAAAGTTCTTCGTGGTCCAAGTATCGTAGATTAGCCTCCATGGGGGCAATGCTCACGTCAGACTCCTAGAAAATGAAACAAAGTCAGAAATTCCTTGAAATGAAATAAATAGATTGATTCCGAAAGTCACGGTGGCTGAAAATTCCATCGTCTCTTTGTATTATTAACGTCCGATACACTACAGGTTTATCTTAATAACAATTATAAATCTTGGTCCCGAAATACACTTATCAAATATTCATCTTCTCAAATTTACAAGAATAGTGAAATGCTTACATTTGAAATTAGATTTTCGTGAATATATTCTTCCCAACTTTTCGACCCGTCTCCCGTTTGCAGCTCCAAAGTAAACCTAAAAATTTAAATTAATATCGGGCAATTTTTAGAGCGTTTTAAAAACGAATGAGCCCAATCCAATGCAATATATATTTGTCCAATTTTCATGGTAATTTTTGTACAATTTACATATATATAACATAATAAATTCAATATTTTATTTAATTATAACGGTAAAAGTGAGTTTAGGCAGCTGTTGGCTCGCATGGCATGAAGGGCTAGCCACCACACTCCTACGCATTTTAACCCGGCAACCTGGCATCAAAAGTCGCTAAATGACTTGGGCCTAAAGTGGTGCCTTGAATATTAGCCTAGCTGATTATATTTAATTTTCACTATTTAATAATTTTACTTAATTTTCAAAATTTAATAATATTATTTCGTATTCAATATTTCAAAATTATATTTAATATTAAATATTTAATAATTATATTTAATATTCAATATTAAATAATTATATTTAATATTCAATATTTAATAATTATATAAAATATTCAATATTTAACAATTATATTTTATCTTTGATATTTATGTCAAATATATAAAATACAAATTTTTCGGACGTAATAGTCTTAGCTTTTTAGTTCCATAACGTATTTCCCTATTTGCAAAATGCCAGCAAAGGTTCGTGTTTGAATCGAAAATCATTAACAGTATAAGGAGATAGATACTAATTTCTTAAGGGTATGTTAATAAGCTCTGTCCTAAAGAATTTTATTGTTTGGTCTAAACATTTCCTAGCTTTTGCAAAATTAGTGAAAAATAAAAATTACACACGTGAAATTAAGTTGTTTGAAAATGCATTGAAAAAAGTCCAGGAAAATTCCAGGGAATTTGTTTTTAACCAATTCCAGATCACCTTCATTGTTTACTTTATGCCAGACATCAACTAGCACTCCCATCTAAGTAAATTTATTTTAAGTCGCTTTATATGAAGTATCAGAGGTGAGATACATAATGTGTGGGGTTCAGGGTTAGTAAACTGTCCCTATATATAATAATGTCCTTATTTTACCTATTACATTTAGCTTACTATAATATTTCACAGTTTTCCATTTTTTTCCAGGTTGTAACCGGAAATAATAGACGTATTCACTTGGAATTTGTAAGGATACAGTGGGGCCTCGCTGTGAATGCGTCTTGGAAACGGGCGTAACTTACACTACTTCAAATGTAAGGCGTTGGGCGGGCTGTCAAATCCAATTGCGGGCTTTAAGCCAGGCCCACTTCTATGATTATCATCAGGCTCACCATATTATTCCTTACACATTCCAAGTGTAACCATATATTATATTTTAAATTTTATCTTTACAACCTCGTTTTACGGTAGTTCACAATTGCACCACCAACTATATAGCATTTATTCTACTTCATCTTAATGGTTGTTCGTACCTTCCGCCTCGAAACCTCTTCCGCAAAAGCAGAGTACATAGCGATAAACCTTTGTGTTAGGAAAATCCAAAATCCAAAAAGGTTTTCATCCCATTTTAAAACTGTATAGTTGTAACGTGGAATTCTGATGTTTTCAAAATTTTATTGACTATTTTAATTTTATTATTAATTCTATGATCCAGAATTCCACGGTCGTTTAAAACCTATATTTCTGGGCGCTGGTCACTCAGAGATTGTATTTTGGGTATTCGAGACTTGTCTGGCCAGGGAGTTCCGATCCCCGCGCTCGACCGTGGAATGTTTCCATCCATTTCTGGCGCTCACGTTTCCCGTTACTATTATTTTCTTTAGCTCCCATTCATTTTCAATTATTCTAAATAAAAGGTTGCCAACATTATAAAAGTTTGAAATAATTTATATACGGCACGTGCCAACAAAATTCGTTAGTTTAAGCTAGGAGCAACAAACACAAGGAGAACGCAGCTAGCCTTTAGACACGCTAACGAAGGGTTGTGTACAAATTTCATTGGACGAGCAACACGAGCCTTTACGCTGAACGTTTTACGGGCAGGGGGGAAGACAATTTCGGAATTTTCCCCTTCCGACGGCAGCAGCCGCTAAAGGGTCTAGCCAATGAAAAACGTACAGAAGAAAATCCATGACTTTTGACGGGTTGCGTTCTCCTTGTGTGGGGTGTTGTGTTTGTTGCTCCTAGGTTTAATATGGATATAAATCGACTCTGTTTACGTAAAACACGCGCGGGGGATTTGAAGTTTTGGCTCGTGTCCGAATTAGATTTTAAAAAGGAGAAAAATCGTTGAGCAGATTCTTGATATTAGGAGAAAAGGAGTTCGTTAATCTTTCTCCCGGATTGAAGAACTGCCATTAATAGCAGTCCCAAGTTTCTACATCTATTTGCACCGCTAAACTCTTGGTGAAGAAGTTCCATAATTGGAGATCTACAGTCAACCCGCCAGTGTATTCGCCGTCGCTCAGTCAACCGCAGGCCAAGTGTGTGACTGCTGTGTTCCTGAGAGTGAGCGGACTAAAGCTCCAACGTGTTACACCAGTAGCGTATGATCCACCTCCTCGACATCTCGAACACTTAAGTATCGAAATGCTATAAACTATAAGCTATATCTCCTCTTCGATTCATTGTTAGTTTAACATCCCAATTCGAATCAGCACATCTCGCCTAACGAGTGTGCGTTGTAACTTTTATATCCGCGTAGTACAGCCTGCCTAAAAGGTTTGTTTATTGTTCTAGATTTAAGTATTATTTTATTATTTAGTTAAATATCTAGGTGCACCGTAGTTTTAGTTTTAGGTAGTGTTGAATTATATTTCTCAAGTGTTTTATTATTAAATGTTTTAGTTGGCAACCTTTAAATCCATTTTAGTGTTTATTCCAAATCGTACCCCTAGACAAAGCTTTATTTTTAATTTATATTTTAACGTTGGCCCCAATAGTAAAAGCCAGATGTGTACCCGGATTTGTTTTATGTTTTAGCGTGGGGTTGTTTCTTCACGTCCAGATAGGCCACACCCCCAATAAGTTTCATTATTTGGGGTTATCACAGTATAATCATCGAGGTCTACCCAAAACTTCACTACATAGTGTTTAATTTTGTCGTCGTGTACCTTTCTTGATCAGACGAAAAAGGTTTCGACATTGGCTTTTCATTTTTACTTAATTTTCACAAGTTGTTAGAAACGTGACAAGAATCGGTCAAAGACTAAGAAACATGTGCAAAGATAACTGTCAGAAAAGCATGACGCTATAGCATTAATTTCGATAAGGAATTTAATGGAAACGTTGTGAAGAAACCCGACCTTCCCGACGACCAAAATAACTATCCACGTTCGAAAGAGAGCCAAGCCGACCAACGTCGGGGAACAAACAAAGGTAGGACGAACGCACGCGGCAACTAGACAGACAAAACAAACCACACATTTTTATGTCTATTTAAAAT
This sequence comes from Leiobunum rupestre, assembly GCF_980474605.1. Lineage (NCBI taxonomy): Eukaryota > Metazoa > Arthropoda > Arachnida > Opiliones > Sclerosomatidae > Leiobunum > Leiobunum rupestre. Next base: position 9,798,838 of record NC_143390.1, read on the forward strand.
ATTTAACTTCAAACTAATAGTTGAGAGCCAATAGAAACTCACGACGTCAGTGCCACGATTATGTATTAATCTGTTTAGTTTGTGTTGTTATTAGGGATTAGAGGTGGGGTATTTGTCATTAGACATATCTTAAAGTTACCTTATTTGTAACTAGAGAGATATTAGAGTTGTGTTATCGTTATAAGATATTTGAGTGGTAGAATTTTTGTTATTAGAAATATTAAATGTTTATACAAAAAACGGTTAAATCAAATAACTCTCGAAAAAAATGACGAAATGTAATTAATTTCGAAAAAACTACGCAATTACATTAATTTTAAAAAACGGTGCAATTTAATTAATTTCGAAAATCGATGAAATTAAATTAATTTTGAAAACTGACGAAGTAAAATTAATTTAGGAAAAACAGCGAAATTAAAATAATTTCACTACAAAAAGATTTTAGCGGTGATTTTTCTATTTAGCTTTCATTTTTATGCCCACATGTTTCATAAACGTGATATATCTCTCAGCACATACTTTAATACTTACATACGCAGTTATTAGCCTTATGGGAGTGGTCTCCATTATTAGATAAGTTCCCAAATTCTGTTTGATTAAACGTATATATTAACCATACCAAATTTTTATTTTTTCCAGGTGTTACCCGTACAAAATCGTAAACGGATAAAGAATTGATAAAGTTCCAGTTAATATGTGTTTCCAGGAAAATTACACCTTAATAAAATGATACGTAAGTTAGAAAGGCGATAGGCGCTTCAATAAATACCGCTCTCTTTTCTTTCTTCCCCTACGCGCATGCGCGTGTCCCTTAATAAAATAGTCTCGTGTTTATGTTAGTTTTATTAATAAGGCTTAAGATGATAGCGCGCTTTAAAATCTAACTCTTTTATTAGTATATCCTGGCTCTCCGTACTTCTTCTTTTAGCCTATCGTGGAACTGGTTTTATTTAAGGGTCTATTAAAAATTTAAATACTAAAATTGCGCACCAACATCAGTTCTAAAGCGTATTTTTAATAATAATGTTTAAAGCCTCAGAATTCTGGACATTGTCATTCGGATTACAAAAACAAAACGCAAAATTAACTGAATTTTCAACCGGCTTCATTGACCCTTTAATTTTGTTAGCGGTAAAAATATACCGCAACTATGGACAAAGCTTTTAAATTATCGCTTTAAGGTCTTTGCATGACCAAGGCCAATGTTATGAGAAGAGAAAGCAAAATCTTAAATAGAAATACGAAGAACTATGTATTTTTATAACTGTCCAATTTTTAACGATTCCACTTGGGCAACCAATTTTGCGGGATGAAGAAGTTCCATATTTTAAGTAAATCACCTAATTTCATATTTCTGCCTTCCAGATTAACGTCAGTTTTGGCCAAATGGCGCTAATTACGTTTAAAACCAATAGTAGTGCTTGTTAGCGGGCAATTTCTGAAATTTAAAGATACTCCCTTTAAAAAGTAAACTCTCTCAATGTGAAATCTGACAGCTTCATCTACAAGAATCACAACGATAAATAAATCAAAAAAATGTATTTACTTTTTGTCCGTTGTTAAATATCCGAGATATTTTAAAGCGGTAAGAAGCGTCGTTTGAGTCATCGAACGTCGTTGAGCACTAAGCTTAAAACATCGGAAAATCGCCTTGAAACTGCTTTCGAGTCAATAGTTTTATTTCGTGCAACGCCAACTGAACGTATTGGGTTTAAAATACAATGGACTACTGAAGTTTGGTTTTCCTCCATTTATCACATGTAAAATTAAGCACCATTAAAAGAAATCGAAATCTACCGTTACCGTTTTATTGTTATCGCGAACAAGTACGCTTTTACTAGTTCCTCAAGGTAATGTTAATAAAGTATTAATTTCGTAATGGTTGTTATTATGCGATATAATTTCTAAGAACAACATAAGGACTTATTGCATTTATAGAACCTATACCAATTTTCATATTTAGAAAGCCTCGCAACAGTGAGAAAAGCTCGCGATATAGGCTTCTAACGACGATGTAGACGTGGTTTAACAATTGTCAAAGATACTGTTTTTTTTTCGGTGACCTCCAGCGTGGCAACGATCTTACTATTTCACTTGATAGTTTACAACCCTTGTATAAGAGTAAGCGCTGATGACCGGTGGATTATCTTGCAAAAGCTATACAGGGTGTGCAAAATTGCTCTAAACAGGCGTTTTTCTCAAAAACCCTTTTAAATAGAGTTTTGAAATTTGCTGGATATACACAGAAAAAAAACCGTTAAGGACCTAAACGTTTTCGCGTCATAATACAACGCATTTTAAAACACATTTAAAATCTAAGTGTGTTTAAGTCCAAAACTATTTATGTTTTTGATATGATTAAAATCAGTATGTTGACTTTTCAAACACGTTTAATAACCTTTTTTGTTTAGAATATACACATGATTATTGTTTTCGTAATTAGATTTTAAACATGCTTAGGCTTGAAGCTGTAAAGTGTTATTATATTATATACACTTAGCAAATGTTAACCAAAAATATAACTAATCTTATTTTGATAAGCGTGTCACAAATTAAATTTACATAAATTGATTGTTTTCCATCAAACTATAACTATTCCTTTTGGGTTAGTGTGTTTAACGAGTATCTTTCCACAAAATCTAAATATTTATAAGATTTCTTATTCATCATAAAATTAGATTCTTAATTACAGCTTAATATTTGATTAAGAATAAGCCTTTAAATTTCCAATATTATATTATCTTTCCAAAGTTAGAAAGTTTCATTTGGTTACTTTTAACTGTATTTATTAACATCGTAATCATTAAAGCAGGCCAAGGCTTAAATCTTACCTTATACATTAAGGCTCATGCATAAAAATCAGAAATACATTTCAGAATTACTTTCTTTAAATGTTAAAATCAAAAGCTTTTTCATGTAAAATTTGTTATTTAACCCATTATTACTAATTTATTTATTATGATTTAAAAATCAGAGTAATTACCAAATAAACTGATCTTGAATGAGTTATTTCAAACAGAAAAATATCAGTTAATTTACCTAGACAAAAACTCTAAAATTTCAAGACTAAGCACTACATTTCCCCCTAAACATAAAAGTTTTGAAACGGCATATTTCGAAAAACGTTTAATTTTCTTATCCGTTGCCAAAATAAACGTTTAGCGACACATCATAACACGTAATAAAGTGTTTACAATTTTGGTGTTGATGTAAAAAACATCTATGCATTTAGGTTTTAATCGAATTAAACAATATGTTCAGGAAATATATGTGTTTAGGTGCTATAATTGTGTTTAAAAGCTAAATGTTGTTTTTCTGTGTACCTATTTAAATCCAAAACTTCAGAAAAGTTTTAAATATTTCAGGGTACAACAAGTTGGCAAGCCAAAATATACCTTTCCTTGGAAGAATTGTCCCTAGTTGTATTAATTTATCGAGATGACCCTTAATGATATATCTCCGCAATTCAGAGTTATTTACTCAAAACGTAATCCTGGTTCGATCCCACCCGGTATAAAATTTTAATTATAATAAAAATAATTGAGACAAAACAACCGAAATTAATTTATTCAGAATATTATAAACTAAGTAGTTACAACAGTGAGTTAGACGTACTAAAACAATATACAATTGAGTTTAACCCTCTTAACAGTACAAGTTTATCAATTAATATCTACAGAGGGTACTTGTTATTAGTTTTCTCACTTACGCAATACTTGGCGCATCTTTAACGCTCATTTTATTTCAACACTCGCCCATGATGAAGATAACCTGGGTAAAACCGATACCCTTTCTTAGTTCTTTAGATAAACCCTGGTCTCCTGCCATCTAATATTCCAAATTTACTAACTCTTATTTAAAAAGCACTACACCAAATTCAATAAAACAAACCTCGTGGCATAAAACAATTCCTTAATAAGAACAAAAAAAACCTACTTTAAACCATTTCACACAAAGAACAATAATTTAATGCTAACAATACCGCCCAAAAGCTCAACACAATCAACAAATTAATATACAAAAGCCCAATCGACCAAATTTCGGAGCCAAAATTACCAAAAGAAAAATATATAATTACAACCCAATCAATCAGGCTTCAGAGCAAAAATAAATAATAATAACCCAATCAGACTTCAGAACAAAATAATTCATAGAAACATTTATAATAATAACCCAATCAACAGACTTCAGAGCAAAAATAACAAATAGAAAAATACAAAATAACTCAATCGATCAGGCTTCAGAGCAAAAGTAACCTATAAAAATATTTAATATTAACCCAATCGATCAGCCTTTAAAACAAAAATGCTTAATAGAAAATATATAATATAAACTCCATCGATCAGGCTTCAAAGAAAAAATAACCAGAAGGAAAATATAACGCAATCAAGCAATAAATTCCTTCAAAAATTTAGAAACCAAACAATAGAAAATTTAATTATAGCAGGAAGTGCGACACCTTACCATTAACAAACAGGAATTTTCGACGTTATTATTATGAAACCGAATAAGCTAAATAACACGTCGTACACACTGTAAAGTTTACTCCAAAACTGAACGTTTTCGTGGAAAAAAATAACCTCAAACAAGATTTGACCTTTAAATTTTCATACGTAAAATATTTAGACTTTAACAAGTTCACAGAAATTAAAAAACTAAGTTCAATAAAAAATATCCACAGATATTGTATTCATCCGTTTAGTAAAAAAAAAACCCGCCTTATCATAATGGTTCCTTTACTTTAATATTTTCCCTAAGGAAGTCAATGGCTCGGCGGTGAACTATCCGCATGGGAACAATGCGACCCGAATTCAATTCCTGATCACGATCAAATTTTACATTAAAATACTAAAATATTTAATTAAATATAAGATTAATATAATTTATAAATATTTAACTAAATATAAAATTAATATAATTTATAAATATTTAATTAAATATAAGATTAATATAATTTATAAATATTTAATTAAATATAAGATTAATATAATTTATAAATATTTAACTAAATATAAGATTAATATAATTTATAAATATTTAATTAAATATAAGATTAATATAATTTATAAATATTTAATTAAATATAAGATTAATATAATTTATAAATATTTAATTAAATATAAGATTAATATAATTTATAAATATTTAATTAAATATAAGATTAATATAATTTATAGTAATTTAATTAAATATAAGTTTAATATAATTTATTAAAATTTAATTAAATATAAGATTAATATAATTTATAAATATTTAATTAAATATTAGATTAATATAATTTATAAATATTTAAAATGATGTAGAAGAAATTATAGTACCTAACGTTATAACTTTGTAAAGGACATTCGCCAAACCTGTTTTTTAGAAAAACACCGCAGCTTAACAAACGTTGGTGGCGGAGTGGTTAGAGTTAATTTTGCACGAGGCAGACCCGGGTTCGATTCCCGGCCGGCGCCAATAAATCGCAAATTGATACTAAGACGAATACCGTGTACAATTGGTGGAAACCCTGCCATTGGACGTTGAGAGGTTGCAAAACACTCAGCACTCGGTCCGTCCCAAGTCATTAAGAAGAAGTTGGAGAGAAAACGCCCGTACAAACACAACAGACGCAACATCCCCAACCACCATTACATTCACAACACAAACTCAACATTCACAACCTACACATAAACATTATAATAACGAAATTCAATCAAACTGAATTAAAACTGTCGCGATGGTGAGCGTTGACGAAAAGAAGACCATCCAAACCAAACCGCAAATCAATCCGTTAACGCTCACCGTCACACGCTGGTTTTGCCAACCCTTCGAGAAACTGCAAACGCAGAAATTTCGAGAAACTGCGTACGAAATGATTAGCCTTTGCACGCACACACAGACACACAGACACACAGACACACAGACGCACAGACAGACAGACACGGTGATTGTATAACCCCTCCTAGGGGACTTTAAAGATATATCTCCGCAATTCAGAGTAAAGTTGCTAAAATGTTATCCCAGTTCTATCCTAAATTTAATTTATTCAGAATATTATAAATTAAGTAAATACAACAGTGAGTTAGACGTACTATAACAATGCACAATTGAATTAAACCCTTTTTACAGTACAAGTTTATCAGTTGAATATAATGCGAAGCAAATTTTAATGAATGATATATTTCTACAAAGAGTATTTGTATTTTTCTCGCTTACGAAATACTAAAGCCACACCTTTAACGCTCATTTTATTTCAACACTTGCCCTTGATGAAGATACCGTAGAATAGCTTTTTTCGACATCTGGTAGTGGACGACTCGTATACTTCCAGTTGACATTGTGACACATACCGCATGAAAAAGACCAATGCCGTCCAATTTCCAATATCCCCAGGAAACCAATATTATTAATCGTAGATTTCCAAATATCCACACCAAATGTATTAACAAGAAGCAAAAGCCTTACCATCAACAAAGCACAGAGAGTCACTTGACTAACCGCAAGCTCGAATTGCAATAAACGTTAATTGAACGCCATCGCTGTATTGCAACTATATTTAAGACGATTAGAAAACCCGTAAATATATAACAAAAAACTAAGTAACCGGGCGTCAATGGTTCAACGGTAAGATGTCCGTTAACAAATCGTAAGACTCGGATTCGATTCCCGGGCACGGCAGAGTATTACTTTAATACTTAAATAAAATAAATAATTTTACGTTTAACATAATATTTAAATATAAATCAATATTTATTACTCTATTAATTAGTAATATACGCTTCCGATAAAGCTGAGCTTATAATTTTCTTTGAATCGTAACATGTATCGGTGGTTCTGTGGTAGAACACTCGCCTGTCATGCAGGAGGGCTCGGGTTCGAATCCCGCCCCATGCAATCGCAAATTGATACTAAGACGATTGCCGTAAACAATTGGTGGAAACCCTGCCATTGGAAGTTGAGAGGTTGCATAACACTCAGCACTCGGTTAGTCCCAAAAGTCAATTAGAAGAAGTAAGAGCTAGGACATACATAGAAAACGAACACACTCTCAACACCCGTAACCGCAATAGCACAAACTCAACATTCCCACACTACACATAAACCTTACAATAACGAAACTTACAATATAACTGAGTTTAAATCGTCATGACGGTGAGCGTTAGCGAAAAACACAAAACCAAACCCGACGCAAACGCAAATTTATCCGTTAACGCTCACCGTCACACGGTGGTTTTGCCAACCTTTAAATTCCGAGAAGCTGCGTACGCAGTGATTACACTTTGCTACACAAATGCGTACGCGTACACACACACACACACACACACACACACCAACACAGACACGGTGAGAGGTAAAAATGTCAATAAGAAAGTGACTAATTTGTCACTTAGATGTGAGGTCATAAAAAAGGTCGTCGCAGGAGGCAACAGGGTTTTACTGGATTTTAAATTGATTTTTTACGACTTGACAAGTAAATTTTGTTTTTCAATTAGAGAAATAAAGTTAAGCTGATCTAACTTCAACCTAATTAATTTACTAAACATAACTTACAGTATTTTTTTATTCAAAAGCCAAAAATGGTGTGTATATAACACCACTTATACATTTTAAAGAATGTAAAAGACCCTTATTAAAAAAAATTATTACACACAAATGAGCTCTAGCTAAGAAACCTTTGAGGAGTGGAGATCGGTTTCTAAGGAATGTGTGAATTTCTAAAAGTCCCCGGAATCATGTTGAAAAGTCTTTTAGGGTCCCCATTTGTAAATTATAAATAAGTGAGTTCAGATGAATTTTATCATAAAATGTAATTAAATGCTAAACTAATTAAAAAGACAACAAAACAATAATTATCTCACATTTTGGCAAAAAAACAAATAATTGTGTGTATATGTTCCCATTAACACATGATAAAGAATGTTAAAGACCCTATATATACAGGTTTATTTCTTACACACAAATGACCTCTAGGTAAGAAAAACATTATTTAAATTAGATCGGTTTCAACGGAATGTGTGCATGTCTAAAAGTCCCCGGAACCACGTTGAAAAGTCTGTAAAGGTCGCCATTTGTAAATTTTAAATAAGTTAGTTCAGATGAATTTTATCATAAAATGTAATTAAATGCTAAACTAATTAAAAAGCCAACAAAACAATAATTCTATAACATTTTGGCAAATATCCAATAATGGAGTGTATATGTTCCCATTAATACATGATAAAGAATGTAAAAGTTCCTTTATAAACAGGTTTATGTCTTACACACAAATTACCTCTAGGTAAGAAAAACATTATTGAAATTAGATCGGTTTCAACGGAATGTGTGAAGTTCAAAAAGTCCCCGGAACTACGTTGAAAAGACTATTGGGGTTCATATTTGTCTGGCAATGGCTTTAAACCATTCATTGCATAAAATAGGATCACTTGGAAATTCGTGGAACAATAACCCAGCGACGTTTCTCCTATTCGTCGACTTCCAAATTGTTACATAGTAAACTTTAACTATTTTAAATAATGTTATGAACAGTTTAATAATAATAAAACGTAAAAATGTAAGTAATAACATATTAACTAAAGTACAAAATAGAACCCAAGTTGTATTATCAGATATTTTATTTTGTGTTCTTAGTTTTACATTTTTAAATCTCGCGCCGCGCAAGATGACCCGAGGCTTATTTTCGATACGGAGTCAATTCCTCGCTTTAAAATTTTGGTCGATTTTAAAAGAAGATTGTACGTGAACCAAAGATCGGAAAATTACAAACATAGGCTTAAAATAAAGCTTAAACCTTACTTCAAATCATATTAAAATCTCAGCGTTGAAAAAAATTGCAAAGATAACGGAAAAGGTTCCTAAACGTGGGACTGTTTCGAAAAATTTGGTCGATTTTAAAAGAAGATTGTACGTGAACCAAAGATCGGAAAATTACAAACATAGGCTTAAAATAAAGCTTAAACATTACTTCAAATCATATTAAAATCTCAGCGTTGAAGAAAATTGCAAAGATAACGGAAAAGGTTCCTAAAAGTGGGACTGTTTCGAAAAATTTTCCCCGTAGGATAACATTAGAAGGGTTGTCCCGGTTCCTAGCGTGCCAAGCGGAATTTTCCCGCGTAAATCGGCTTTTCCTCATACGGTCGTTAACATTGGAAGAAAATAAAGCTGAGGGGCCTTCTAGTGCGAGTAGCAGTGGATCTAACTTCTAAGTTGGCCTTGGCTAAGCGATAGAACAGAATAAATTCGATCGCCGGGAGTAGTGGCTCACTCCTGTAATCCCAGGCGTCCGGGAGGCAGAGTTTGTTGATGGCCGTGTGAGGACGACCACTAATCCCACAAGGGGTGGCTGTCATACTTCCGCCACGGGTGTCCCAACCCTATCCCCAAGTATCCCCCCGTTGGCGTGGCCGTAACACATATCTCGCACCTGATTAATTAAATGGACGAGCGGAGTGTATTGTCCCACCCGTTACAATGGCTCATAACGAGCAAAAAAAAATCGGTCGGTGTATTAGTTTAATTAATAGCTTATTTAATAGTATAAATCTAAATTTTATGATAAATCCTTCAAGCAAAATTCAACAAAGGTAGGCATGACCCTTTTTATTTATTTTATTCTTATGGTTAAATTAATTTTTGGTGTATTTCCATTAAGCCTTTGTAATTTCCTGTCCGACCGCATGGTAACATTCGCTAAATAATACAAAGGACATATTTCATGGCACTAAGATAAATACATTTTCATGCTATTTAATAATTGAAATAAGACATTGATTGGTTGGATTAATTACTAAAGCAAAAGTTCAACTTTATTATTACTTATGTATATTTAAAAACCTTGTTATGGTTTGTTGATGGCGAAGAAGTCAGATATGGTGGTGTAGTCTAGAGAGTGGTTATATTTTTGTTGCTTTTAAATTTAAATTAAGAGTTAATTTCAGTATTTAATACTTCTAATGGGAAAAATCTCTTGCATGAAAACCTAAAAAAGGTTTGTAATTGATGGTAGCAAAGTCTGTTATGGTGGTGTAGTCTAGAGAGCAGTTATATTTTTGTTGATTAGAAATTGAAATTAAGTATTAATTTCAGTATTTAATACTTTTAATGGGAAAATCTCTTGCATGAAAACCTAAAAAAGGTTTATTGATGGTAGCAAAGTCTGTTATGGTGGTGTAGTCTAGAGAGCAGTTATATTTTTGTTGATTAGAAATTAAAATTAAGAGTTAATTTCAGTATTTAATACTTTTAATGGGAAAATCTCTTGCATGAAAACCTTAAAAAGGTTTGTTGATGGTAGCAAAGTCTGTTATGGTGGTGTAGTCTATAGAGCAGTTATTTTTTTGTTAATTTCAGTATTTTATACTTTTAATGGGAAAATCTCTTGCGTGATGTCATTTAAGATTTTATTGACCAAAGATTTAGTAATTAGTAAGAATACTTCTTTAATTTGTTTTTACATTTGCTTACATTAATTAAATCATTATAATTGAACAAAATGATTTAATTTTAAAGGTGCTGTACAAGTAAACATTTGCTACATAAAAGCCGAGGAAACGGACATTGAAGAGATCATTAAAGAATGGTTGAAACAAGCGACCAATAGAATTTAAAGCTCGAGCAAGGGCAAAGGTAAAAAACAGAACAAAACAAAACCTTAAATGCTGAACAACAAGTAGAAAACAACAAGGAACAATGAGGATTGCGAAAAGTAATCATCTTGTTAAAATTTTGGATTTCATTTGACAAAATCGCCTGTAAAGTTTATTTGGCTAATTTTTAATCAAAGGAAAACAGATTCGTTCATAATTGTACCACTATCCCACTACAATAAATTTTTTATTCTACGATTTTTCGTTATTAATTTGGTGGTTTGAACTTGTTTCTTAAACAGTGGAAAAATATTAATAAGGGCTAATTGTATCGTTTATTTTCGATGTCAAATAATCACCGCAAAATATTGGTCAGCAACTATTAGACAAGTGAAAGTAGGGTGTTGAGGAAGTGTAAGTGGGGTATTGAGGAAGTGTAAGTGGGGTGTTGAGGTAGTTTAAGTAGGGTGTTGAGGAACGGGATAGTAAGTGTTTGTGTGATGTTATTTAAGTGCAAGGTTGGTGTTCGAAGGGTGTTATTCTAGTGTTAACAAGTGTAACATTGGTGGTTAAAAGGTGTTAAGATAGTGTAAAGTCAGTATATGAAAGATGTTGAATAGGTATTTTTACTCGTGTTGTATGGTGTTGAGGAAGTGTAAGTATGGTGTTGAGGAAGTGTAAGTGGGGTGTTGAGGAAGTGTGAGTAGGGTGTTGAGGACGTGTAAGTAGGGTGTTGAGGAAGTGTGAGTAGGGTGTTGAGGAAGTGTAAGTAGGGTGTTGAGGAAGTAAAAGTAGGGTGTTGAGGAAGTGTAAGTAGGGTGTTGAGGAAGTGTAAGTAGGGTGTTGAGGAAGTTGTACTGTTCTGTCCTTTACTTTATATCTTGTTCTTTGAATGACCTATCCTTCGATATGATAATCTGTTCCCAGAGGAGAGCAGACGATTAATTGTTTAATGAAAAAAGTATGGTACGCCCGTAACCGCATGGCGAATGTTTATAACTAGAGTAAATATTAAATATTATGTTTTGATTTAATTAACCGTCTTTTAACATATTTATAATACACTACAATGGCGACGGACCGGTTTCGGATCACGGGAGGAAGACAGCGTAACTATTCACTGCATTTAGTTTTCTATTTATCAATCTCTAGTCGCTCTAGTCAAGGAAATCGACCGAGGCTTCTCATTCGTTAAACGTTTACCGTGCAAATCTGTACATCACCTTCGCTTTGTTGTTTACAATGGCTCTGTCATTGCCTGCCGTTGTTCCTTTTGATATACGATCTGACCCAGAGAATTTGAATGCTGCTTGGAAGAAGTGGTGCAATAAATTTGAAAACTATCTCATCTCGTCTGGAGTTAAAGACTCAATCCGCCAAAAAGCATTATTACTTCATTGTGTTGGTGAGTCCGTACAAGATATTTTTTACGCATTACCAGGAAACGACGAAGCCAAGGATTACGCAGACGCGAAAACTCTTCTCTCGACCTATTTTACTCCTAAACAAAATGTGGATTATGAAATTTTTAAATTTCGCGAGGCAACACAGAATCAGGGTGAATCGATTGATGAGTATCACATCCGATTACGATCTCTGTCAACTTACTGTGATTTTATTGACGTTGATCTCGAAATAAAGCGTCATATTGTACAAACCTGTACATCTAAGCACTTGAGAAGAAAAGCATTGCAAGATCCTACACTTGACCTTGAAATGCTATTACAGAAAGCACGCCTTATGGAAATGTCGGAGTCTCAAGCCGTCTCTATCGAAAAGTCTAGTAAATCACCAATCTCTAAGACTATGGAATCTGCATTCTTCGTTCGTAAGGCAAACAAGTCGTCACGTAATTTTAACACTTATCACTCACCAACTGCACAGAATCAACAGACAAAAAACCACAGTAACAAATGTGGACTTTGTGGAGGTTTCTACCCACACCCTTCGAATCAGGTGTGCCCAGCTAAAGGCAAGACCTGCCATAACTGTGGTAAAGCTAATCATTTCATAAGTGTATGCCGTTCATCTCCCGCATCTGGTAATAACAAAAAACCGGCCAAATCTAGGAAGCCCTCCAACAGAGTACACTCGCTTCAATCAGATCGAAACACCAATCAGTCGAAAGATAAGAAACCATCAGAAGATTCCGAATTTATTTTTACTCTATTGAACCAAGGTGACTCAGACGAACTTGTGTCTAATCCATGCTCATTGCCTCATCTGAATATCAAAATAGGAACCACTCCTGTTACCCTAGTTTTGGATACGGGGGCAAGTGTAAACATCCTAAATCACGCAACCTACAAGTTGCTTGCCACGAAACCGAAACTGGAACCAACGAACCTGAAAATCTATCCATATGGCTCTAACTCACCTTTACAACTCATGGGTCAAATTCGAACAGAAATTTCAACTGATAACGACAAAACCTTTGCCATTTTCTACATTGTCAAGGCCCAGAAGGAAGTATCGCCATCTATCCTTGGCTACAGTACGTCACGTGAACTGAAACTGATTTCAAGACCGCCTGCAACTGTTAATCTTCTAACGCGTAACGATGTTATCACTAAATACCCAAAGTTGTTCCAGGGCATCGGTAAACTTAAGAACGTTACAGTTAAGTTGTCCATTGACGAAACAGTTCGACCAGTAGCTCAATCACACAGGCGAATACCGTTTCATCTACGTGAATCTTTGGAAGAGGAACTTGATCAGCTGGCTAAAGATGATATCATCGAACCAGTAACGGGTCCCACACCTTGGGTCTCCCCAGTTGTTCTTGTTGTTAAAGACGAAGGATCCACCAACGCACCAACAACCCACCGCAAGAAAAAGGTTCGGCTTTGTATCGACATGCGGCAACCTAACACCGCTATAATACGTGAACGACAAGTAACACCGACCATAGATGACATCATTCACCAACTAAATGGATCTACGGTATTTTCTAAGTTGGACTTAAACAAGGGCTACCATCAAATAGAATTAGACGAAGCCCCAAGACCTATCACAACCTTTAGTACCCACAAAGGTTTATACCGGTATAAGCGACTGAGCTTCGGTATAAGCTCTGCAGCTGAGATTTTTCAACACAGTATTCGATGTTTGATACAAGACATTGATCAGTCCTTAAATGTATCTGACGACTTGCTAGTCTTTGGAAAGACTCAGACTGAACATGATGTGGCTTTGGAAAAGGTGTTACGCCGCCTTGAAGAAAATAACATAACCCTAAACATCTCGAAGTGTGAATTCAGTCAAACCGAATTAGAATTCTATGGACATATATTTTCTAGCGCAGGTGTAAGAGTACATCCCTCAAAGATCGAAGCTTTACAATCTATTGAAACACCGTAAACACCTGATGAGATAAGAAGCATAATTGGTCTCGCCACGTACTGTGCAAGATTTATACCCCACTTTTCAGATGTCACAGAGCCTTTGAGGGCTCTGACCAAAGAGAACGCATCATGGCTGTGGACTAAGGCTCAAGACGACGCAATCGCCTCACTAAAGAAACACCTTGCTCAGGAGACAGTTTTGTCATATTTTGACCCGCAAAAGGAAACTGTGCTTTATGTTGATGCCAGCCCAACGGGACTTGGCTGTATTTTGTCTCAAATTGACAAGAACGATCAGCATTCAGTAATATCCATAGGTAGTAAAGCCCTTACCGATGTGGAATCTAAGTATTCTCAAACTGAGCGAGAAGCCTTGGCAGTTGAATGGTCGTGCGAACATTATCACTTATACTTATATGGAGCGCCGTTCAAGGTTATCACTGATCATCAACCCCTGTTAACCCTTCTTGGTAATCCAAAAGCCAAAACATCGGCTAGAATTGAACGTTGGAACCTAAGACTAGCGTCTTATGCCATGACTCTCGAGTACCAGGCGGGAAAACAGAATCCTGCTGACTATCTGTCGCGACATCCGATAAAATCGAAACGAAGTGAATGTTTGTCAAGAGCGACTGCAAACCAAGTCAACATGATTCCTCACCATGCTATTCCTCGAGCTATCACCTATGACGAAGTAGTGAAAGAGTCAAAAGAAGACCCCACAACTCAATACGTAATCAAATGCTTGATCGAAAACCGCTGGAACACAAACACTTCACACGAAGAAATTGACTGGGAAACTATTAAACTTTTCAAGCACGTTCGAAATGAGTTAACCGTTTATGACAATGTAATCCTAAAAGGTCACAGGATTTATGTACCCAAGACGCTTCAACAACGGGTTATCTCCATCGCCCACGAAGGTCATTTAGGTTTGGTTAAAACCAAACAACTGCCCCGCACCAAAGTTTGGATCCCTAAAATGGACTCCATGGTTGCTCAAGTTGTGCAATCTTGTCTTCCTTGTTTAGCGGTCACACCACAATTCACTAAGGAACCACTCCAAATGACGCCTCTACCTGAAGGTCCTTGGACTAACCTGGTGGTAGATTATTTGGGCCCATTCAAAAATGGTCATTACCTGTTGGTCATAATGGATGAGTTCTCCAGATTTCCGGTAGCCGAAGTGGTATCCTCAACCTCGCTCGACGTTAATGTCAAAGCTTTTGACCATGTTTTTTCGCTATTTGGTCTACCGAAAGTTTTGAAATCTGATAACGGTCCGCCATTCAATTCGCATGGGTTTGCGGAATATTTATCAACTTTAGGCATAACTCATCGGAAAGCTACGCCGATTTGGCCTCAAGCCAATGGTAACGCTGAACGCTTCATGGCGTCCATAAACAAGTCGCTTCGTATATCCGAAGTCAATGGAACGCGTTGGCAAAATCAACTTCAAATCTTTCTCTCGACTTATCGCCTCACACCTCATAGTACCACAGGTGTACCTCCATCCGAACTCCTGTTTGGTCGACCAATCAGAGGGAAACTGCGTTCGTTCAACAACAAGGAACCATTGACTGCGCCTTCAGCCGCCTCATTGAAAGAGAGAGACATTGCCGCTAAAGCCAAGATGCGAGAGTACCATGATAAAAATAAAAATGTCAAACATTGTGATCTTCATGTCGGAGATAAAGTACTGGTAAAGATGTCACGTACCCACAAACTATCTCCTCATTTTATCCCACAACCGTACAGTATCACTTCAATCAATGGATCAGCTGTCACAGCTGAACGGAATGGACATGAAGTTACTCGCAACTCGTCATTTTATAAACGCATTCCTCAAATACCAGATTCCTCGAAGTCTCAGATCACCGCACAAGCTCAGAATTCAATTGCTAAAGAACGAGAACTTCAAGACGTGACCCAAGATGTTCCACCAGCGGAAACGCCTCAAGTGGTTCAAACGCCAGTTCGTTACAATCTGCGATCTCAACATATTAAACCAAAGAGACTGATAGAGGAGATTTAATTAACCAAGTTTTTTCTATTTTTTCTTAAAGAAAAGAGGGATGTTATGTTCTGTCCTTTACTTTATATCTTGTTCTTTGAATGACCTATCCTTCGATATGATAATCTGTTCCCAGAGGAGAGCAGACGATTAATTGTTTAATGAAAAAAGTATGGTACGCCCGCATGGCGAATGTTTGTAACTAGAGTAAATATTAAATATTATGTTTTGATTTAATTGACCGTCTTTTAACATATTTATAATACACTACAGAAGTGTAAGAAGGGTGTTGAGGAAGTGTGTAATACGTATTTCGGCGGTGTTATTTAAGTGTAAGGTTGGTGTTCGAATGGTGTTTTTTTAGTGTTAACAAGTGTAACGTCAGTAATTGAAAGGTGTTGAAGAGGTGATTTTAGTTTTTTACTCGTGTAACTCACGTGGATAATAAATGCGTACACACGTGAGTTAGGCGGACATGATCCATCGTGGACACACGTGGATGTAACACGTGAAATAAATTATTTCAAAACTCGTGTAACTCACGTGGATAATAAATGCGTACACACGTGATTTAGGCGGACATGATCCATCGTGGACACACGTGGATGTAACACGTGAAATAAATTATTTCAAAACTCGTGTAACTCACGTGGATAATAAATGCGTACACACGTGATTTAGGCGGACATTATCCATCGTGGACACACGTGGATGTAACACGTGAAATAAATTATTTCAAAACTCGTGAAAAACACGTGATTTTGCTACCTGGGAATGATACAATGCTTGATACGGTAGTTGAAATGGTACTAGGGGTACTGATCAGCTGAGATTGAATAACTGGAACTAGCATCGAGCCTTCATTGAAATTAGATCGGTTTCGACGAAACGTGTGAATTTGTTTAATCCCCGGAACTACGTTGAAAAGACTTTTAAGGTTCCCATTTGTTTATTATAAATTTTTAAGAAAATTTGAAAATCATAAAAAATAGTAATTAAATGCTTACCTTATTAAAAAGACAACAAATAAATAAGTGTTAAGGAGCATAACACTAATTTGACTGAAACATTTACATCAAAAATCTGTTCCTTCATATAAATGCAAATTTAACGGTGAAATTAGGGTTCATTTACAGTAATTGCTCAGAGTGTAGGTGAAGCTGTTCGTTTTTCCAAACTTCTACTCCAAAATCCCAATAGCAGCTTGATAATTTGCATTTACTGAATGTTGGTCATGTGCAAACCTTTCTTCAGCCTAAATTAGTCATAACAAAGATCGTTTACTGACCTTGCATAAAATTGACCAGTAAACTTTCAAGTTTATCGAAAAGATCGTCTTCTTAAATCCAAGATTTCCCTAATGTGATAGCACTTTCTTCATGGCGCCATTTATAATAATCCATTTTAAAGGGAATATAACCTCAGGTATTTGGTGTGGAACACCAACGTTTGCAACTCGGGCCGCTCTTGCCTTTGGCTTTACAAATCTTTGGCGCCACTGTACAGGCTAAATTGAAAAATTTAAGGGGTCTTCCAGAAAGATTGTTTTGCAGGTTATATTCCCTTTAAAGGAAATATAACCTCACCGCGTTCTTTATGGAAGACCCCTGACAGTTTCAGTCAGTATAATCTATATTAAAGTATAATTAAAAAAAAATAAAATATAATTTTCGATTTCGATTATTTTCTTCAAATTATATTTAAAATCTCATTGAATTTATTGAGTCTTTTCCAAACGTCGACGAGCTATATCTTCGGATTTAAGCGAAAGTGTAATCTTTCGAATGAGCCATTACACAGATGAGCGGTTGCAGAGTTATAAGCATTCAAAAATAGGCGAATTTTCGTTTTTCCCCCTTTGAAGCTGGGCGTCTCGTTCACGGTTCACCAATTTTTCCGATACTCCCCAGTGCTAGACCTATCAGACAGTGGCGTAGCCAGGGGGGCACAGGGGGCACATGCCCCCTAGAAACGTATGGTCGTACGTACAAATATTTTTATTTTTTTACTTTTTTACTTTTTTTTCAATGGCGTGCCCCCCCCCCCCCGAAACAAAATCCTGGCTACGCCACTGCTTTCAGAAACTACCATTCATATTTGCCAGGTCCGGCGAGATGAAACCAATCGACCTAAATTTGGCCTCTGGCTCACGGACTACTTTAATTATCGACGTTGAAAGCGTTACTGTTTGGATAAGTGCCCCACTTATTTGTTACTTCTGCTCATACGTTTATAGCAAACCGTCAGACGGCTTTGATAAGTGTCACACTTATTTGTTACTTATGGTAACACGTTGAAAGCGACCCAGTCGGTTTCGATCAGTGTCACACTTCTTTGTTACTTCTGGTCAAACTTTGTAAGCGTCGCGTACAGCTCTGATAAGTGTCACACTTATTTGTTACTCCTGGTCATACGTGGAAATCCATTCCTACTACTCCGAAAAGTGTCAAACGTATTAGTTTCTTCTGGTCATATTTGGAACGACCTTGAAAACACCAGAGGTAAATATTCGTATAAGACCAATAAACACGTCGATTTACGACGTTGGAAGACGCGGGGGTCTATATACGCTGTCCGAAAAACCCGACTCTGACTTATAATTAAATTTAAGCGCCGTTATTGCAAATCTAGATTATTTGACAACCGGAGCTATTCAAAAATATAACTTTAAGGAAAATCGGACTTCAATTAAGAATCGTTAGCCGAAAATAAAAACCACGAAAATTGGGGTCTCGTAAAATACCCCGAAAACCCCTTAAAATTAATATTTTCTGATGAAACCTAAGATATATAGGCCCACTGAGTCCTAACCTAACCAAAAATATTCATAACTCAGAGGCATAACGTATCTCTTGGCCCTCCCTCCCGCAAGATATCAAAAGGGTCCTTTATCGAGGGGCAGGTCACTTCCATTTTGGGTGCGTCTTAATCATAGTAAAATGATTTAATCAGGATAATCGTGATTAAATCAGGGTGATCAAGATTAAAAGATTTAATCGAGATTATAAAATCTAATCGCGATTTAATCAATCTAATCACAATTTAAACGTGATTTAATTATTCTTATCACGATATAATCTTTTTATTCAGGATTTAATCATTTTAATTAGATTTTATCATTTCAATCATATTTAATAATTCAATCGTGATTAAATCAGATGTAAACATTCGAACCATGATTAAACCTGATTTAAGCATTCTAATCATGATCTAATCTTTGTACTTATGATCTAATCTTTTTAATCATGATTTAATCTTTATAATCATGATTTAATCATTTAAATCCGATTTAATCATTTAAATCCGATTTAATCATTTAAACATGATTAAATCAGATTTAAACATTCTAAACATGATTTAAAGTGATGTATTCAACATAATCGTGATTAAATCGAATTTAAGCAAAATAATCACGGTTAAATTGGATTTAATCTTTGTAGGGTGCGTCGTTAATCAAGGAAATGACCTGCCCCTCGTCCTTTATGAAGAAAACTTTTTTATTTGTTATGAAGTAGTAGTAAAATTTTCGAAAGTGTCGTAAAATAGTAATTTTTCATAGGAAAGGGCACCCTAGTTTGAGAAAATGTTATGCCCCCCGCGGTCGCCGGGGCTACGGGTCCTTAGTTACGCCACTGTCTTAACTAATAAAATTAAGGGCCTATATTATCCTAGAAAGGTTTAATTCGCCACTGTCCAACTGTAAAAATGTCAATAAATAAATTAACATTTTGAAGCGTACCCACCCTGAAATAGATAGAATGGACTATGCCATCCACCCTGACATAGATGAAATGGACTATGCCATCAACGCGTTTTTCTTGTCAAGGCCGTTCGTTTAAATAAAGGATTTCCGTGGCCATCAATTATAAAAGAATGAAGTAATTTCAGTCCTTAATTCTTAGGCAAATATAAATTCAATACTGCCAATCCTTTTAATAGCATTAACATAATTTTTGAAATACTGGACAATACCTTTCAGCCAAAGATTTATGTCCCTGTTTTTAGTATAATGGTATTAAAACCACCTATGGACTGTAATGCAGTAAAGTAATAAAAGGGGCAAGAAGCTAACAAATTTTAGAAATACTTGGACCAATACACTCTTTTTCGCGGTCTTTTCGACCCCCCTTTTTGGCCCCCCGCTAGTCGGCCATTACCTGGAACCACCGGTGGGGGTCTACGCTCGGGTCTTTGGTCCCAGGATATGGAGAAGGGGGGTTAAGGGGGGTAAGCTCAACATGAACGCGCCCAGCAAAATTCCAAAAAAAGAGTCTATAGGTCTTCAGAATAAAACTCGGACCAAAGAGTTAAAAAGCTATAACTTGTTACTATTTTTGTCCTTGTGAGTATTGTTTACCTCCCGCGGGGTATCACCTTTACTATTATTTAAATTTTTTAACATCAAATATATAACTTTAATATGACATGGTCGTTGGTATTTCATTGCGTCATGCTTCATAGAATAGTGGGCGGGAATAAATAACCGGCAAGTGTTTTAATTTTTAAATAGCGTCGTTTTTACCCGAGAGGTAATGGAAATGGTTGAAAGGAAATATTTAAGTTGCGGAAAGTCGATAAGTATGACCAAAGTCAAAAAGCTATAACTATTATTGAAAATAATAACAGTTACACTTTCTGTTATAATTAGAGTTTACAAATATCTTAAAGTATAATTGTTAGTTTATCTCCCTTGTTTTTAATGTTAACATCCTATTTATAAAAACCGTTACAAATAATTACACATATGTTAGTAGAGTACCTAAAATTCATAACAAAACCGTTATGAATAAAAACGTTACAAAAATTAGCATTCTGTTAAAGAGTTTCCTAAGCGTCTCGCTAGGGGAATTTGTAAATATAAATAGAGGCGCGCGCTTTATTTGCATTTATTTCACAACTTGCATTCGACTTGAAGAAATTGTAAGTACAGTTTTAAAATTTGGGGAATCACATTTTATAATGACGGTTTATTGTTAGGAAATTATTCTGGCACGATGGAATTTGACCGCAAATTAATAGAATATAAATTCAGTCTGTTTTTATTGAATTTAAATTTTAGTAAAATAAGGTCAAACATGGTCTCGAATATAAAGGCGAAAATAAAAAAGTTTGTTTACAAGAAGACTTATTATGTTACAGGATTCTCGACACCATATCTACATCTAAACAAGTCTGATCGAAACAACCACCATTCAAACCAGTAGATGTGCCACCCAAAATCACCCCATCCAAGCCAGGTCCCTCTCAACCAGGCCCGTCTAAGCAAGTAGACGACGGATGGAAGGATATCGTCGTAGAGTTCTCCCGCCTAAAAAATTTCGGGATAAAAATTGCACGTATAAAAAATAATTTGTATTTAGACGTAAGGCGTTACGTTAAAAATAGTGATCAGCCAACCGCGACGAAAGACGGCGTTTGCGTGAAACTCGATTCGGAGTTAAAAGAATATCTAGAACAGATAGTTTATGAAGAAGGTGATTACTCATTGAGAAAGTTGAGATCCAAGCGGGTATACGAGGTGAGGTACTCGTTTACAAAAACCGTGGACGTGCCTACGAAAAACTATTAAACTTGAAAAATTCCGGTGAAGTTTACGACGTCGCTATAAAACCGTATTGAATATTTACGCAGGACGTTAAAACAATGGCCCTCGATCTTAGCACTCGTTTCAATCCAAAAAACTTTTACTCAATAGATAAAATCATTTCCAGTTCTTCTCGAAAGTATAGGTGTAAATCTATGCTATTCGAGTGTAATTTTAAAAATTTAGACCAATTGAACCACGCGGATATCAGTAATCAACTGACCCGTATTTTCCAATCAACATTAGACAGAATTACGGCCGATAATTTAGGCTACACGCGTGTCAGGATAGTGGTGATTTCCGATGAATTACACGATCCCATAAATTTCCAATTAATGAATATCAATGAGTTAACCGCTGAGAGAATTTTAACGAGGATTGAAAAGGTAGTCCAGTCCGTAAAAACTATTTATTTAGAATCACCCCTCAGATTTGACCTGATATTTCTTCAAGAAACCCTATGAGAGGACTACCTAGATTCCTAGAAGCGTTAGAACAAGAAGTGTTGAATGTCTAGATCAGTATATCAACCAGGGTAATACGTTTATCCCAATTAGGAATACGGATAATTTATGTTTTACGAGAGCACTCGCGGTGGGAAGAGTTTTGCCCGACTACCGAATACCTATTAAAGGCAATTAGAAACGGTCGAAAACCCGAACAAGAATTACAAACTAAAAAATTACACGCCCTAGCTGAGGTTCCCGAAGGTCCCGTAGAAATAATAGAAATTAACCAATTCCAAAATATTTTACCCGACTACCAAATTATATTAATCTCAGCGGACGATAATTTCGATAAAGTGTTTATTGGTTCGTTCAAAGAAAAACAAATTTTCCTCTTAAAAATTAAAGACCACACCCACGTAGTACGATCATATTCAGCCATGTTTGGCGCAAAATATTATTGTAAATATTGTCTTGTCCTTTTATATAAAAACAAAGAGAAAAAAGTCACGACTGTGGACCCGAGTTTAAATGTCGATACGCTCCTTATTCTTAACGGTCTATTAAAACGCAAGATTAAACCAGAGATAATTTATAACGGTTCCAAAGCCCTGGGTATGTTTCTCGCTCAATTTAAAATGGCCTTTATCGATAGTTACATGTTTCTAGCTACAGCCCTTCTAATTTCTCAAAAACGTTTAATATGGTCCAAAAGAAAATTTATTTTTGTTATTCATTTGCTACGGAAGACAATTTAGATTATATCGGCGCCCTCCCCGAGAAAGAATTTTTTGGTATCGATAAATTTACGGACGAAGAAATCGTAGAATTTAATAAATGGTATGATTCCCAACGTTACGTCGTGTTTGATTTAAATAAAGTTTTAACCGAATACGCGATCGATGACGTTAAACTTTTAGAAAGGTTTCGATAGTTTTAGAAATTTATTTTTAAAAACCAATGACTTTGATTTGTTAGGTTCAAGCGCCATAACGTTACCGGGAGCCGTAACAAATTTATTCCTTAGTAGATTTGTCGAACCAAACTCTATCGCGATCGTTCCGGGGACGGGTTATAGGAAACGGCATGGTGTCAAGGCCCTAAAATGGTTAGCTTAATTTATTTGGGGAAAAAACTTAACGTGACATTTCAAAAGGCTCGTTCTTTAGGCGGAGAACACGTAATCTATCCCTATCGATTAGACGGTAATTGTTCCTCGCCAGGCTAATGATAAACAGTTAAAAGATTCAAATTTAAATATTAATCTCAAAACCCTAGACCGCGAAATTTTTTTAAAAAAGGAAAGGTATAATGCACAGTTTATTAGAATATGGGAGAACGAATATGACGACTTAGTACGGGACCCAGACATTGCTAATTTTTGCGATTCTCTACCCTTTTCAAAACCGATAGGAGCGAGAGACGCCATTCGCGGGGGGGAGGGTCGAAAACTTTGTGATTTACGCCGAAGCCACTCCCGATCGACCAATCAAAGTCTTTGATTTTAATAGAATGTATCCTTCCGTCCAGATGAGTTCCTATACATATCCAAAATCTAGCCCCGAAATTAGAACTTGTATCTTTAATTTTGCCGTTAACGCTTATTTTGGTCTGATTAAAGCTACGATGCTGCCACCTACCGGTTTAAATCTTCCTATTATCTCAGCTAAAATTAATAGTAAAATTTATTATACTTTATGCTACAAATGTGCAGATGAACAATGTTTCGAATGTACCCATAGTGATCGAGAGCGTAGCTTAACCGACGTATGGACGACCCCCGAGTTGTATCTAGCGGTAGAGTACGGTTACAAACTTATTACAATTCACGAAGTGCACCATTATAAAGAGACCTTCGATAAAGATTGTCCGCTATTCGATGAATATATTTGTCTTTTTTATAAAATTAAGGTTCAAAATTCGTCGTACCCAAAAGATATAATTACATTGGAACAAAAACTTAATGATTTGCGAGACTTTAATGAAATTGACGGGTTAGATTTAAATTTAGATGATATAACCGATAATCCTGCTTTAAAAGCCATTAGCAAACTTAGTCTAAACAGTCTGTGGGGCAAAAATTCCATTAATTTAAATAGAGGCCAAAGTGTTTTTATAAATTCTAACAAGGAATTGTTCGAAATTTTGGCCGATAAAAACAAAGAATTAATGGATTTTAAACTACTAGACAATGACATAGCTTTAGCGACTTTCCGTTTTCGGGAAGACTACGTTTTAACTTATCGGAAAGGATCACCAACGATAGGCACGTTTGTAGCCAGTTACGGCCGTATTAAATTGTACCAACTAATGGCAAAAATTGGTCCTAATTTAAATTACGTAGATACTGATTCTGCATTTCTTTATTTGACTAAAGACTTGAATATTCCGCTAGGGACAACCCTAGGTATATTAGCTGACCAGTATCCTAATGAAAATATAAAAGCCTTTGTTTCCTTGGGATGTAAAGCTTATTCTATTTTATTTGATTCTGGAAAGATTGTTACTAAACTTAAAGCCATTACGTTGACTAAAAAAAGCAGGCAATTGTCAACTTTGAAGCTCTAAAGGACCTTGCTACGCGTAATCAACATTTGAAATACAGCGTCGAAGTCTCATTTAACGTGAAACGTTTAAAAACGGGGCAACTATTTCAAAAACCAGCTGAAAAACTCGTTGGATTTACATCTACCAAGCGGATCCTTAAAGGCGACGGTACCAGTATCCCTTTCGGCTACAAAAATGTCATTAAAATTTAAAATTAATTGTATCTATAAAAATAATCATTGTGTTTTTCAATAATTTGAATGTAATTAAAAATATTTTAATTGTATAAATTATTTGTGTTTTTCAATAAAATTAAATATATCTATAAAAATTGTTTTCATTGTATAAATTGTTTGTTTTTCAATAAATTTGAATGTACCTATAAAATTGTTTCATTTCGAAAAATGGAGCCGCTGAATAGTCTCGAAACTGATAAGTTTCTCTTAAAAAGACACTGATAAAAAGACCGGGATAACCTGGCGTGTAAAAAGCGAAAGTCTAGATGATAAACGACCGTTCGCCAAACCGCCCGATTTACAATTCGTACATTTTAGTTTCCTAAGGCTTATTATTTACGATGGCCAGGCTTGACAAGTAATAACAAGTTGGCAAGCCAAAATATACCTCTCCTCGGAAGAATTGTCCCTAGTGGTATCAATTTATTGACATAACCCTTAAAGATATATCTCCGCAATTCGGAGTTATTTGCTAAAAATGTTATCCCAGTTCTATCCCACCCGGTATAAAATTTAAATTTTAATTAAAATAATTGAGACGAAACGACCAATTTTAATTTATTCAGAATATCATAAGTTAAGTAGTTACAACAGTGAGTTAGACGAACTATAACAATGCACAATTGAATTACACCCTTTTTACAGTAAAAGTTTATCAGTTGAATATAATACGAAACAAATTTTAATGAAAGAAATATCTACAGAGGGTATTTGTATTTTCCCGCTTACGAAATACTATAGCCACACATTTAACGCTCATTTTTTTCAACACTTGCCCTTGATGAAGATACCGTAGAAAAGCCATTTTCGACATCTGGTACTGGACGACTCGAAGACTTGCAGTTGACGTTGTGACACATACCGCATGAAAAGACCAATGCCGTCCAATTTCCAATATCATATATTGACTCGCAAACCCAGGAATCCAATAACTGTATTAGGACTCGTAGATATCCAAATATCCACACCAAATGTATTAACTAGAAGCAAAAACCTTACCATCAACAAAGCACAAAGAGCCACTTGACTAAACGCAACCTCGAATATCAATAAATGTTAAATGAACGTCTTCGCTGTATTGCAACTATATTTAAATGATTATAAAACCCGTAAATAAATAACAAAAAACTTACAAAGTGGATCACCCTTTAACCCTGTTATTTCTGCTGACTGCGCTAAAACAAGATTTGACCTTTAAAATTTCATACTTAAACAAGTTGGCAAGCCAAAATATACCTCTCCTCGGAAGCATTGTCCCTAGTGGTATTAATTTCTCGACACGACCCCCAAAGATATCTCCGCAATTCAGAGTTATTTACGAAAAACGTATTCTCGGTTCAAACCCTGCCCGGTATAAAATTTTAATTTTAATTTAAATAATTGAGACGAAACAATCGAGTTTAATTTATTCAGAATATTATAAATTAAGTAGTTACAACAGCGAGTTAGACTTACTAAAACAATGCACAATTGAATTTAACCCTTTTTACAGTACATGTTTATCAGTTGAATATAATACTAAGCAAATTTTAATGAAAGAAATATCTACAGATGGTATTTGTATTTTTCTCGCTTACGAAATACTTGCAGCATCTTTAACGCTCATTTTATTTCAACACTCGTACATGTAGACTTCCAGTTGACGTTGTGACACATACCGAATGAAAAAGACCAATGCCGTTCAATTTCCAATATCACACCAAATATATTTACAAGAAGCAAAAACCTTACCATCAACAAAGCACAGACAACCACTTGACTAACCGCCAGCTCTTAAAGCAATAAACGTTAAATTATCCGCTTTGAATTAACACATCTATATATAGGTCGTTAATAATACCCGTAAATAAATAACAAAAAGTAACAAAGTGGACCACCCACAGGGTCTACCCTTTAACCCTCTTATCTCGGCTGACTGCGCTAAAACAAGATTTAACCTTTAAAATTTCATTCATAAAAAAACAGATTAGGCCTTCATAAATTCATTAATAAAAAAGACTTTATTACCTATTATGCTTACGATGCGTGTCTTAATTTCAGTGAATCTAAGCAGCTATCGGTGGTTCTGTGGTAGAGCGCTCGACTGCCAAGCCGAACGGCCTGGGTTCGAAACCTGGGTGGCGCATTTGTTTTTAATCAATAGAGAAACGCTAAATTAGAATTTCTTCGATGCAAAAATTTTAATTTCAATTCTATTTCAATTAAACCAAAATTTCGTAATATTAAATACGCTTCCGATAAAGCTGAAGGTCTAATTTTCAATAAAGCGTAACAAGTGTCGGTGGTTCTGTGGTAGAACGTCCGGCTGTCAAGCAGGAGGTCTCGGGTTCAAATCCCGCCCGATGCGATCGCAAATTGATACTAAGACGAATACCCTACCATTGGACGTTGAGAGGTAGCATTACACTCAGCACTCGGTCCGTCCCAAAGTCATTAAGAAGAACAGAGCAGTGCGGGGGCCCCGGAGCTTTAGGGGCCCCCTAATTTCATATCAAAGTATATACTAGATACCGGAAAAAATTTCGAATATTGTTTTGCGGGGGGGCCTCGCGGGTCTTAGCTACGCCACTGAAGAAGAAGTTGGAAAGAAAACGCCCATACAAACACAACAGACTCAACATGCACAACCATCAGAACACAAACTCGACACTCACAGCCTACGCATAAACATTACAAAAACGTAACACACCAACCGTCACGACGGTGAGCGAAAAAACACCATCCAAACCAAACCGCAAATGAATCCGTTAACGCTCACCGTCACACGGTGGTTTTGCCAACCCTTCGAGAAACTGCGAACGCAGAGGTCTCGAGAAACTGCGTACGCAGTGATAACCCTTTGCCCCGAAAATGCGAACGCGTTCGCAGGCCTGACAGACAGACCCACAGACCCACAGACAGACACGGTGATTGTATAACCCCTCCTAGGGGACTTTGTCCCCTCGGAGAGGTAAAAAATTTAGACTTTAAAAACCATTAATATACTATTCCGCTAAGCTGAGTTTATAATTTTCAAGCAAACGCAACGTGTATCCAAAGAGTATAAAAACTACGTAACCTAGAGATATAATGACGGTCGAAAGCAGCAAAGGAAGTTGTAGCAACCGGGGGGGAAGTCACTCAGTGAATTTGCACTTCAAATTTCGGTACCGCAGCGCCACTACGGCAGTTTTAAGTGGCAATCATTTTGATTTAGTTCAACATTCTTGAAAATTCCTTGAGGAATTGGTTACCTTTAGGACTTGGCAACGTTAGAGAACAAACGACTTATTCTTCACTTTTTGAAAATAAACACCGAAACAACGAATCCACAAATTCTAACTAAAAAAATCACGAAACAGTAACCAATTACTGTCACTTTTTTGAATTGACAGATATTAGACAATTAAATATCCAAAATGCCAAATTTAGCACCTCCGCAACACCGTAACTGCCATTTTTCTCCGGTTTTATTATTTATTGTACTAAATACTGCCGTAGTGGCGCTGCGGTACCGAAATTTGAAGTGCAAATTCACTGAGTGCCTTCCCCCCCGGTCGCTACAACTTCCTTTACTGCTTTCGACCGTCATTATATCTCTAGGTTACGTAGTTTTTATACTCTTTGGTGTATCGGTGGTTCTGTGGTTGAACATTCGCCTGTCATATAGAAGGGCTCGGGTTCGAAACCTGGGCGGCGCGTTCTTTTTAATCAACAGAGAAGACGTTACATTAGAATATCTTCGATGCAATAATTTAAATGGAACACAAAATTTCGTTCTATTTTAAAAACCTAAATTTAATACTCTGTTAATTTGCAATAAACGCTTCGGCTAAAGCTGATCTTATAATTTTCTTTGAATCGTAGCTTGTATCGGTGGTTCTGCGGTAGAACACACACCTGTCATGCAGGAGGGTTCGGGTTCGAATCCTGCCCACCATTTAAAATAATTAATTTTACATATATTATATGAATAGGATAAATTGACGTTAATATCTTTATAACAGCGGCAAGGACTTTTGTCAAGGGAGTTTTCTAAAAACAGTGCATATTAATAAGCATCGGTGGCTCGTTGATAGAGCACTCATCTGCTATGCAGAAGAGTCCGGGTTCAAAACCCGTCCGATGCGATAGGACGCAAACCGTGAATATTTGGTGGACACCCCAACTTATGGACGTTTATCGTAACCCTCAGCATACGGTCCGTCTGAAAAGTTAATACAATGGAGAGTAGAATACACACATATACGAAACACAAACACTACAAAAACACAACACGTCACAAATGCACAATATCCATTAACATTACAACTACTAAGTCACAACTGTCGCGACAGTGAACGTTGACGAACAAAATACCAAAACACCCCAAACGCAATGTTATCCGTTAATGCTCACGGTCACGGCAGTTTTGCCACAAATTAATTTCAAATAAACTGCGTACGCAGTCATTACGCTTTGTATAAAAATTGCAAACGAGTTCGCAGGACACACACACACACACACACGGTGATTGTATAACCCCTCCTAGGTTACATAGTACCCTCGGAAAGGTAAAAACTTTACCCCGTTATGTGTAAACAATGTTTACCACGCGTCCTTATTAAAGGTATATACCAAACGGTTATATAAAATTAATACATGATGCATTTACAATGTTTTAGGTTCATGAAAACTGTTAATATGTATAAAAACCCATTAGGAACAACTTGTTTAAAAGCCTCAAAAAAACCTAAAAATAGATCTATTAACGTAAATATGGCTCAACGAACAAATTTCCCAAAAATAACAAAGATTGTCACGCTTGACAAGTAATTTACCCCGTTATGTACTGTTAAGTCTAAGTAACATAACAAAGACTTTTCTTAATATACTTTTACAAGTAATTGATAATTAGAGGAGAAAACGCCAACGCAGGCCCCCTCAGAAGTAATTATTTTTCTACATTTAAAAAATATCTAACAGTAGGACATGTCTCCAACGCAACTGGACCCAAAGGCACTACCTTAGTTCATTATAAAAATGATGGTTTTTTAATTTCCTATCATTCTCCCTAGACTATCGGTTTTAGGAACATGTACCCAAATCCGTAAATACCGACGTTTATACCTATAAATGGCACCATTGCATAATTGACAAACTAATAAACTTTCACCAGCAATCTTTATGGAAGACCCCTTTCAATAAACAGTGACCGTAAATCAGATGTCGCGTGTCACGTGACGCAGCTTTCATCGAACCATATAGGGAAAACTTGTTACACACGCCGAAACGCGAGTTATTGAAATGTCTTTTAGCCACGCTTGATATGTAATTCAACCTTTTAATTGAGCTTGAACACATGTTTACGAACTCTAGTTAGATGACCCCAAAGACGCTTCCTAACGGATGACAGGATATACTATCTTTACCCCTTTTATGTAAGAAGTCATTAACGTATTGACTATGTTAAAAAAACTTGAAATATATATTATAAAGATGAAAATTTAACTCCCTAGTTAATTTCTTCACAAACTTTACCCCAAAAATTACATTGAATACACTGTGTAATATAAGACAAAACGAATTATGTTCATGAAGACAATATTAGATTAACACGAATAACAACCGTTTAAAGTGATCCCTATTAGGGGCAACTTATATTTGAAACTGGTTCAGTTTTTTATAGAAGAACATGTACCCAAATCCATAGTGACCAGCTTAGTGGTGAAGCATTGACAATGTTAAACTGTCACCAGTAATCTTTATGGAAGACCCCTTATAAACAACAAAGCTAAGTAGATGGCGCGTGTCGCGTGACGCGTGACGCGGCTTTAATTATTAACGAACCATAAAGGGACCTTGAACCCATTGACACACGATTTTTAGGGTTATTGTCCGTTGATATGTAATTCTCCCTTTGTACATTAAAATTTTACGGACTCCCTACAAACTTTACCCCGAAGAAATATGCTCCAAAAATAACCCTTAATCCAATTACAATTCACACCCTGGTGGGACACTATAAAGATGGCCACGCTTGACAGGTTATACAAACTTTACACCGTAATGTGTAAATTTTTTTCCCGCGTGTCCTTATTAAAGAGGTAGACCAAAGGTTATATGTTCGGTAATATCAAATTAATACATGATGCATTTACAATGTCATAATAATAATCAGCTAGGCTAATACCAAAGGCCCAAGTCATCTAGCGACGTTTTAGGTTAATATATATAAAAATCTGTTAGGAACAACTTGTGTAAAAACCAGCTTGAACGTGGTCTAAAGTAAATATGGCGCTTCTTAAATACATTTCCTAAAAATTACAGAGATGGCTACCCTTTTCAAAACACCCTACAAACTTTACCCCGTTATGTTCTGTTAACGAAAATATGGGGACGCTGGCGTAGGGCACTATGATGATAGACCTCCGGTGGTATGGTCTCTGTTACTAGGTACACCGGGCTATAAATTCTGACACACTGTTAACGTAAATATGACACATTGAAGAGGGCAGCCCAAACACAGCTTATTAAACTCATTAATATTTCCTTCTTAAGAGTTCAACCAAGACACCACATGTTAATTGATCCACGCGGCGCTAACATTTTTTCTGCGCTTTCGTAACCGTCATCAAAAACAGCTTCTTCAAAACACATGTTAAAGAATTTTCCCGCCAAAAATGCTAATAATTTGTAGACTTCAACCCTATAGCAACCACTTGTTCAGGTCAATGAGCCCTACGACGCTTAATAACGGTAATAGAACAATATAAACTTTACAAACTTTACCCCTAACAAATATCACGAAAACAATTTTCCCGCCAAATACCACGTTAATTAATATTCACCCTTTTTTTAATTGACCTTGAACACATGTTTACGTAAACACGTACTCTACTTGATTGACAGGTCAACTAACTAATTATTCAAAACACCTCCCTTACGCACGCGTAAAAACGCGCGAGTGGGGGGAGGGCAACGCGTTTCCTCGCTTCATACCCCCCGACACGCAGCTGTGGGCGCGGTTGCCACGCCCCGCGTATCCAGGAATAGGGGGGTTAACTACTCCCTTACAAAAAGTCTTAAGAAATCTTAAGACATTTCAAGGGGTTTGTAGGAACTTTTGGGAGTTTGAACGTTGGGAAAAAATTCCCAAGAGTTCTTAAGAAAATTAAACGGAAGTTTTGGAAATATCCATCTTGGGAAAAATAAAAAATATTTGGTATAAAGAATTCTTAAGGAAATTCAAGGGAAGTTTTAAGAATAACCGTCTTGGGGGAAAATAAGTAATTTTGGTATTAAGAATTCTTAAGTTATAGGAATATCCAAGCACCTGGGAAAAAGGAAACATTTTGTAAAATTTGTAATAGCCCCGATTCCAATACTCTAAACTCATTCGAATTAGTTAAAATTTTCATGTTTGGAACCGACATATATACTTGCATATCAGCATATCCTAGCCAAAAAACAATAAGATCCAGCCAGGGTAGGAGCAACAATTAGTGAGTTTCTTTTCATTTAATCCAATTGTTTTTAATTATAAGCCGTTTTAAAATTATCAGGGATTTATATTTATTTATTGTTTTGATTACACCTGTACAAAATTTCCTGACGCTCAAGAAGTTAAAATAAAAAGGAAAATACAAGACAAAATAAAATAAATTTTGGCTGTTTTAAAGCAGAAGAACGATAGGGTGGAAGAAATTTCCCCAAACCAAGAAATTTCTCCAGACAACGAAGAATCAAATCAATGAAGCCTCATAATTTTAAACATTTATTTTTTGAATAAATACACATTTTTTTAATATTTTGCTTTGGAAACCAGTAAGGGAAAATCCTTGGGAAGCGAAGGGAAAATTCTTGGGAAGTGAAGGGAAAATCCTTGGGAAGTGAAAGGAAAATTTTTGAGAAGCGAAGGGAAAATTCTTGGGAAGCGAAGGGAAAATGCTTGGGAAGCAAAGGGATACCCTTGGGAGGGCAAGGGACAATTCTTGGGAAACTATGGGAAATCCTTGGGAAATGAAGGAACAATCCGTGGGAGGCGAAGGGAATTTCTTTGGGAAATTTCAATGAGAAATGTTACGAATTCCCTTTCAAATGTTCTTAAGAAATTCTCAAGAGCGGTCATGGGAAAAAGGTGACAAACTTCCCAATGTTTCCCAAGGGGAACTCGTAAGAAATTCCCAAACATTTTCGTTACTAATGTTCTTAAGATTTCTTAAGATATTTTTCGTAAGGGGAGTATTGTGATACATTGTACAACATCATATGTATGCAACTGTACGTTTGAACAGTATCTAATGGAAATCTGAAATTTAGTATTGAGATACAACAGCGTACGTATGTAACTGTACTAGTTTTGATATTTTATTACCATTTTACGGCAATTATGGAAACCGAATTAATAAATGAACCAGGCTGCGATTGTAAAAAAAAGTTGTTTTTGATCATTGTAAATGTGGAAAAGTGTGCAAAATTGTAAGGGTTCTGAAAGGAAATTTGGGTATGTATTGAATTTTGGACATAATTTGAGTTTTCCGCAGCGGCGAATATTAATTATAGTCCGCGGCAAATAACAAATACCCTATTTGCATTGGGAACACTGAATGTATGGTTGACTACAATACTAATTAAATGAAGATATAAAATTAGATTAAAAATAATATTTGCACCTTCAAGGCATTAACTGGTAAGAGCTCTAAACAGTTTTTCAGTTCGGAGAACTGTTTTTTTTTATATTATTATCTATGTTACCTATTTTTAGAAGAAACAGCAAAGCCGAAACGTATCAATGCCGATGCAACTGCTAAACGGCCTCATGTGTCGTTTTTGGATAGATTAGACGATTTAAACAAAAATAAGGAAAAAATGATGGGTGTTTAAGTTTCAAGGTTATTGATAAAATGGTATCTGAAACTGTCAAGCTTGATGTTCAAAACCAAGGCTTGAATATCAACCAGGTAGTAGAAAATGGATTGTTTACCATTGTAAAGATAATAAAATAAAAACATTTGCCAGAAAATGAACTTCCTAACTGGTGATGATGATATCCAGGTACTAAGGAAAATTTTATTAAGTCGTGGAAATACTTGTGAAATTATACAGAGCCAAATACATTCCTCTGCAACAACCGATAACACCCACCATCTCTATGACTGAAGCTACGTTGCTGACTATTGAAGCAGCTAAATGTGATACACCCCCTCCACAACCCTCACTACCCCCTTCTCCACCTAATAATGAAGTTCCAGTTTGGTGTCTATGCACTAAATGTAGAGATCAGGAACAACCAATAGAAATGTAGTGTTGCACACGAAATAGGAACACTGGTTGTAT
Organism: Leiobunum rupestre; assembly: GCF_980474605.1. Lineage (NCBI taxonomy): Eukaryota > Metazoa > Arthropoda > Arachnida > Opiliones > Sclerosomatidae > Leiobunum > Leiobunum rupestre. Next base: position 9,832,874 of record NC_143390.1, read on the forward strand.
AACTGAAAATCACAGGTTTCAACAACTTCTTCTTGAAAGGGATGTCTTAGAAAACTTAATACTAGCAAGACGGGATCAAGTACAAGTTGATGAAGGATTTACCAACAAAGTTTACCGCCATGCCTCGTATAAAAGTTTAATTCACTGGCGTTGTGGTCGATTGGGTGAAGGCAACAGGGTTATCATTCCCGCATGTGCTGTTTGGGCAATACGAGACATTTTCCTTCGGCAAATGGAATTTACATAAATCATATAAGTCAAAAATAGTTAAAATGATACAAAAATAGAATTTCAAAAACCAATTTTATTGCTTTTCTTTGCAGTTAAATTTACTAAGGGGCTGTTCACAAATTACGTAACGTGGTAGGGGGAGGGGGGGGTCTCAAGCGTTACGAATTGTTACGTGGGGGGAGGGAGGGTTCACTAAAATGTAACGAACACATCTTATTTTTAATATCGTAGAATAAAATTTTCATCACTTTCAGAAACAGTCGCAATTATTAAAAACATAAGCATTTTCATTGGTTTACTCACGTCAAAGATAATTTAAACTCGTACCCTAGATTCGAAATCACACTCTCGCGCGTTGCCGATAGCGTTTACCCACTTCCCGCCGGAACTCAAAAAAAAATCGCTCTGTGGTTTGCTATAAAGCGCGGCAGCGCGTGATCGACGTTGGCCGTGCCACAACCGATGGAGCCCGATTTCTCTGAGGTCACGTGCCAGAAAAGGGTAAACGCTTCGTAACAAAACCGTCAATGGGAAAGCTCTCAGTATTCGAATCTAGGGTACGAGTTTAAATTATCTTTGCTCACGTTTAAAAGAATTTCATACTCATGGGTATGAATTGTGCGTAAAAATAAATTGTAATTTCAAATGTAAATTACAAACAATAAAATTTAGTACCTGATCTTATTGTACTTCTTACCAGAATATTAGTTGTTACGTACTGTAATAATTTAAGGGGGGGTTCGATATTTGTTACGTAATTTAAGGGGGGGGGGTCTTTCCATTTGTTACTCTTTGTTACGACGGGGAGGGGGGAGTCCAAAAAGTGGTTTTTCTGCGTTACGTAATTTGTGAACAGCCCCTAATATGTCTTTCAATAAGTTCATACTTATTGGGGCATTTAGTAGGTGCAATATTCGGTTTGATTAATTTCTATCCTATTACCGATAGTTAAAGAATATTTTCCTTCTTCTTCACTGATAAGTTCAACGAATTTTGTCATGAATCTGTGATACTTTAGTTCTTTTAATTTCCTTGCACACCACTGATAACTAACTTTGGAGTAGCGTTGTTCATACCTAAATAATGTTTTTGTTTTATAAATAACTCTTACGATTTTTTTACAATAAAAAAATTATATTGTTTCACCCATAACTTTGTTTTTACGGGGAGGTCGGTACATTTTCATTGTGATCAAGGGCTGCTAGAATCACATGGCAAAAATAGCCTTCCGATCTAGAGTTAAATAATCACACATTAACATAAATAGTTATATAATTTCAAAATTATTTCTTGCTATACTAGAAAACACCCTTACTTGAGATCACTAAAAAGATTAAAAGACTGTTTAATTGCCTTAGTTCTAACAGTGGTAGATTAACCAATAGGTTCGGTAGGTTTAAGCCTGGGGGCCCCCATCGCCCAAATAGTCTGTAATATATATATATATTTGAGAAAAGGTTAGCTCTACGGAGTGTTTCTAATTTTGGTATAGCAGACAATACAAGATAGGCGCTTCATTGGAAAAGCAACTTGGCAGCTTCTAGACTTGTTTCTGTTGCGAATAGATTTATAGCCTGAGATTACATTGATTTGTAGCATAGTAAACCCAAATGTATTCATTTTCAAAGCATACTTCAATATGAAACTGTGGAAATTTTCTAAAGCACCAATGTGTCTGCAATTGCAAATCTATTACTAAATTGAAATTAAAATATTTTTTTCTAAAATTAGAGTAATAATTGAAATCTTTTAGAAAATCTTTCTCTAATATAGCTCTATGTGATTCAAACGGAGGTGATCCTTTCTTCAGCCATTTGGGACTGTTAAATTGTCATGGTGTCTGCAACGGCCAATTGGCCACTCGTGTGGTGCAAGACAGTTATAAATATTAGCTGAAAACAAATATTATAATGATTAGGTGTTCTTTTAGAAAAATTATAATATTTCCCTCACTCTCATTTTATTAGCATCCTTTTCACAGTGTTGGGAACAAAACTTTTACTCACTGTAAGAGTGGCCTTGTTTATTTTCTTCCTCCTGCCTGAAATGTATTTAAAATACATCCTTGAAATGATTTAAGTAAAAGGAGATGCCACCCAACACTAAGAAATTAAGAGCAACAAAGTTGGATGGGGGAGATACGAGGCAGAATGTGCTCAAACAGAAATTATCTGGAAATAAATCCCGCCACGGTTTCCCCCTTGCCACTCTTATGGTCGATTAAATAAGCCTTTGCATTTATACACCAAGCAAAAGTAAATAAAACTACAGATAACACACATTTTTAAGCATTTTGTAAAGGCTTTTTGCAGCATGCCAGATGTCTTGTTGGTGTTTGATATGCGGATGTGTATTTCCTATGTAATTGATAGTGATAATTACTATCTAAACTGAATGACATAGTTTAAAACATTACTTACTCATTCGTGCTGCTAATGTGCTAATGTGCCCGGGACTGTCATTTCGACCATCGATTGCTACTTTGAGAGGTTTCGTATGTTTAGGTAGTATAGAAACCTACAAAAATCCCATTAAAACAGTTAGTTTAAGCTAAGTTAAGTTTACCTGACATCCAAAGCATAGAAAAACTGATAATTGGACAGAGTACCCCCATTTTCATTAGATTAGACAAAACCCCCACATGAGCTCTACTGTAATAGGGAACCTACACTAAAATTCAGAATTGAAATTTTCTATGGCTATTTCTGAGCTGGCTTTTGCCTCACCTTCGCCCCTACCTGGAGGAAAGGTCCCATTAAAAAGCCCTTCCTGGAAATTTCTGGTTTTGCGGTGGAATTGGTTTCGCTCCTTCATGCAGCTAGAAAGTAAAACGACAAATCGTGTATCATAAACTTTCGTATCTACGAAGGAACTTGGTCAAATAACCCTAAAAGGAATCTCACTATAAGTGCAGCTATACTTGTCTCTGGAAATTCATACGCTAAGGTATTTGGTTTTTTAATTACTAAATGAAAATATAATTTGATTTTAAAGTTTTCGTTAAAATTCAGTTTAAAGTTTTGGGAATAAAGTTTTTCATTCTGAAAACCTTTCAGAAATGGGTTAGAGAAAAATGTATCGCATCAATTGTACGGTATTGGGATTATGAACAAGGAAGTTCTTCTAAGGGATATGGTTTGAGACTTTTCCAGTGCCATCGCTAGGATTTATATTTCGGTGGGGCTAATTTGGCCAAACATTTTCGTGAAAGGAGGCGTAATATATAGATACGAAAGTTTATGATACACGATTTGTCGTTTTACCTTCTAGCTGCATGAAGGAGCGAAACCAATTCCACCGCAAAACCAGAAATTTCCAGTAAGGGCTTTTTAATGGGAACTTTCCTCCAGGTAGGGGCGAAGGTGAGGCAAAAGCCAGCTCAGAAATAGCCATAGAAAATTTCAATTCTGAATTTTAGTGTAGGTTCCCTATTACAGTAGAGCTCATGTGGGGGTTTTGTCTAATCTAATGAAAAGGGGGGTACTCTGTCCAATTACCAGTTTTTCTATGCTTTGGATGTCAGGTAAACTTAACTTAGCTTAAACTAACTGTTTTAATGGGATTTTTGTAGGTTTCTATACTAGCTAAACATACGAAAACTCTCAAAGTAGCAATCGATGGTCGAAATGACAGTCCCGGGCACATTAGCACATTAGCAGCACGAATGAGTAAGTAATGTTTTAAACTATGTCATTCAGTTTAGATAGTAATTATCACTATCAATTACATAGGAAATACACATCCGCATATCAAACACCAACAAGACATCTGGCATGCTGCAAAAAGCCTTTACAAAATGCTAAAAAAGGTGTGTTATCTGTAGTTTTATTTACTTTTGCTTGGTGTATAAATGCAAAGGCTTATTTAATCGACCATAAGAGTGGCAAGGGGGAAACCGTGGCGGGATTTATTTCCAGATAATTTCTGTTCGAGCACATTCTGCCTCGTAGTCTCCCTCATCCAACTTTGTTGCTCTTAATTTCTTAGTGTTGGGTGGCATCTCCTTTTACTTAAATCATTTCAAGGATGTATTTTAAATACATTTCAGGCAGGAGGAAGAAAAGAAACAAGGCCACTCTTACAGTGAGTAAAAGTTTTGTTCCCAACACTGTGAAAAGGATGCTAATAAAATGAGAGTGAGGGAAATATTATAATTTTTCTAAAAGAACACCTAATCATTATAATATTTGTTTTCAGCTAATATTTATAACTGTCTTGCACCACACGAGTGGCCAATTGGCCGTTGCAGACACCATGACAATTTAACAGTCCCAAATGGCTGAAGAAAGGATCACCTCCGTTTGAATCACATAGAGCTATATTAGAGAAAGATTTTCTAAAAGATTTCAATTATTACTCTAATTTTAGGAAAAAATATTTTAATTTCAATTTAGTAATAGATTTGCAATTGTAGACACATTGGTGCTTTAGAAAATTTCCACAGTTTCATATTGAAGTATGCTTTGAAAATGAATACATTTGAGTTTACTATGCTACAAATCAATGTAATCTCAGGCTATAAATCTATTCGCAACAGCAACAAGTCTAGAAGCTGCCAAGTTGCTTTTCCAATGAAGCGCCTATATATTGACAGGACCATTTGACGTTGACAAATAGTGCTCTGCTTTTACAACTAACCGTAACAGAACCCGTGCAGCCCTCTTCTTTACAGATTCCTGATTTGGTTTCATAAAACAGTGAAATAATATCTTTCAAGGAAACTAAACAGAAATCTGAAGTATCAGGTTGAACGCTATCATCACTAATAAGGTCATATAATAATAATAATAATAATAAAGCTACTCGTGTAGATGAAATAAATTTTAGCTACATACCGAGTACAAGGTATTAATGCTGGGGAAGGAACCAATGGTGTAGATGTCACCAATTCTAATGGCGATGAAGAATTTCTAAGATCTACACACCGTGACCTTCTTCATATTTCAATAAAATATTATTGATACATTTATCCTAGGATTTACAAAACTAATAATAATAACCTGGTACTAGGTGTAGATGCTATTGAAGACGAAACCATTATTTTAGAAGTGGACGGTGACCGAAATGTTTCTATGTCACTGTTGGTAGTTACCTGCTGTAAAAAATCACCGACTTCACTAACTTCATTCCCATTTTTGTCTCTTACACTCGTAATATCTAAGGTGTCCAATTCCGACTTGAAACAAAAATAACAGCCTTTGTGGAACCCCAAAAGCTGTTCGACGAAAAAAGAATTAACTGGGGTGTTGTTGGAATTCAAATTTGGAAGGCGACAAGGCTTAAAGGAACTTTCTTCTTTGACCCATACCCTTTCCTGCAACTCAAATTCTTCATAAGCGGTCATTAAATATATTCGAGAATCGATACTGAGCACGAACTTTCTCTAATCCTTGTTTCTTTTGCTTTTTAACGTCCTTATCAGTATCTGTATTTTGAAAATTCGTTTACGACTAGGCATATTTTTTCTCGCGAAAAGAAGACTCTATTTTAATTTGAAAGCACTGTACAAAGATTAGAGAGAACAGGGTCGATCAGAGGGTTGTACAAAGTCTACAGGGGAATTCATCCAACTATTTTACCGTAGCGCCACTGGTGGGTTTTGGTGTAAGGTTAGCGCAATCGACCAAACCAGAAGGGTTCTACTCCCTTTAAGTTGGAATGGTACTGTTGAAGACATGGAATAGCACTTGTTAGTGTTGAACACGCGAAATGGTTCTTGCGAATACTTACAATTGCTTCCATTTAGCAATCTTCTGTTTTTTAATGGTAAAGACCATAACTAATGTTATTAATGTACTTAAGATATCCCCAGAGGAAAAAATCGCATGAGCTTAATCACATGTAGAATTTGCGAAACCATAGCGTGATTTACACCCAAATGTCTCCTACAGTAACTCGCCGGGTACTTTTTCCAGGATGGTTGGCAGCAATGGTAAATATTGTATAAAAACACGTTGGTAGTGTAATTTACTTACCTAAAAGGTAAGACGAATCATATCGAATAACATGTTTTAATCAAAAACCAACAGGTGGAAGTACCTGTTCCTTAAAGTCTTCTGGTTCGTTTTGCACCAGTTTGTCCTGGTTAAATTTAATCTTGTTCTCTAAAGCGTCGGTCAACCACGTCAAATGTGCGTCAATTGTGGTAATGGTCTTTGAGGGAACTGTACTTAATACAATCTTTGAGCTTCTTCACTATCTCCCTGAGCCCGCCTGTACATTAGGTACATATCCGCGAACTCGGAATAAGTAGTATCATAAGTAAATGAACCGAAGTTATCAGACTGCTATACTCCCCATGCTGGAGGCGTTTTCCTTATGAAGTTACATTTTGACCTCAAATTGGAAATTTTGCGCGCTTCTAGACCGAAAAAATAACGTTTCTCTTTTTATGAAACCATTTTTTATACATAGAAAAAGCTAAAAACACAATTTCCAAGTGCAATTTATCGCGTCAAAAGACGGGGATGGAAATTAGCTTTTATTTGACTCGATTTTCTCATCATGTTCATAAGGAAAACGCCCTCCGATTCTGAGCGCTATTTCGATAACTGCGGTTCATTTACTTCTGGTAGTATGCGCCATACTTATCTTATATATGGATACCAAATGATGAATTGTTCATAGAGCACTTTTTGCTATTAAAAAGCACTCTACATTAAATAGTAAAGAACAAAACCTAAAGGGCCACGGTGACTCAGATACCGAAATTGAAATGTATCCCCAGCTGATCTAATACGTTCAGAGGATATGAAGTTAGAGACCGGGAGCTACCAGCGGTAAAAAAAAATTAGTGCAAAACGTTTGAGGGTTGTTTCTTAGTGAAAAAGTGGCGCTGAATTCGGAAAAATAGTCTTGGAACTCACTGAGGGCGATCAAGGTCAAAATGACCGCTATGTCAGAAATAAATGTAATCTTTGAATGCAACAGTTTAATAGGTTGTTTCTAGGTGGAAAAGTGGTGCTGAGTTCGAAAAAAATAATCTTGCGAGTCACAGACTGGGCAGTTAGCCGCCAGAGGACGTTCAAGGTCAAAATGACCGCTATGTCAGAAATACATGTAAACTTTGAATGCAACAGTTTAATGGGTGGTTTCTAGGTGATAAAGTGGTGCTGAGTTCGAAAAAAGTAGTCTTGCTAGTCACAGACTGGGCAGTTAGCCGCCAGAGGGCGTTCAAGGTCAAAATGACCGCTATGAGAGAAATACATGGAAACTTTGAATGCAACAGATTAATAGGGGGTTTCTAGGTGAAAAAGTGGTGCTGAGTTCGAAAAAAATAGCCTAGCCAGTCACAGAAAGGGCAGTTAGCCGCCAGAGGGCGTTCAAGGTCAAAATGACCGCTATGAGAGAAATACATGGAAACTTTGAATGCAACAGATTAATAGGGGGTTTCTAGGTGAAAAAGTGGTGCTGATTTCGAAAAAATAGTCTTGCGAGTCACAGACTGGGTAGTTAGCCACCAGAGGGCATTTAATGTCAAAATGACCGCTATGACAGAAATACATACAGCTTTTTAAGTGGTTTTTAGGTGAAAATGTGGCGCCGAGTTAAGTCTGCCATCTGGTGGTCGCAACAGACTAACTAAATAAAATATTTCAGTAAAAATAATTATAAATACGAAACTTTTTCCGCTATATTTTAAACCTCAAAGTATTACTGTCTAGTGTTAAAGAAAATAGTTGTGCAAACCACTTAAAATTTTAGAAGAATAAGGTGATTTAACGTCCTTTCTGTTAGACTACGAAACGTTCACAAACGAAACGTTATCCGTAAAACACGGAAAAACGGCTTTGTTTTGGATCCAATACGTAGAGTTTGTAGAGCTTTATCTGATGTTCAGTAGGGCTACTAGAACCAGTGACCTTGACTTGTATATTTACTGTCTTGAGAAAATGTGTCCAATAGTTTTCGCAACAAGCAGAGTTAATTACGCGAGATGGATTACTCGTTATCATCTATGCTTGCTAAATATTGATGAAACTCATCCTGGTCTCAGAAAGGTGTTAAACCATGGAGGTCTCTCAGTCAAGTGATCCGAAAATACATTTTCCCGTGTACCTGTTGATATGTCGTTAGAACAAACAGTTAATGCTGACGCTGCGTCTCGCTTTACCGGAATTACGGCCTTTCCTCAATCTTTCAATGGATGACCACAAGAACTGCCAGAAGTCAAATAGTTGGTCACCTTCTCAATATGACTGGAATAAAGAGTCACGAAACACCTAATCAAGAACTCAAGCCGTACAGAATTGCTCATGATAATTCTGACCATATAAAACTTATTGAAAGTGGCCAGTCAAATTTGAATCCATTTTTGCGAGACTCTCAAGATGAACATCTTCGATGCCTTACCATTGGCAAAGCGCTACCTTTCAAAGTTACCGGGGAACTTACAAAAGTACGACAAATTGGTTTAACATGGTATAATGACTTCAGGGGCAAATGCTTTAGCGATGGTAAAAATTTCGAAAAGGCTATTCCTCGTAAAAAATTCTGTAATTTCACAGTTAACGAAATTAAGACCTCGATCCTTTCAAAGGACAAAAAGTTACTAGAACTAAAAGGTACAAGAGATTTGTTTGGCCAACTATTATTTTTAGTGTCCAAAAAAGGTATTGATCTGTTGACGGTGTTTCACTACACCGATTAGAAAAGACGTTGTTATAGTTGATGCCATGTTTCGTATACAGTCTTTGACAGATATTCCAGACACTTTCGGTAACCTCGCTAAAATGGTACTAGGCTGCTTGACAAAACTGGCCAACGAAGTTCACTTCGTTTGTGACATGTACACACACCTGTCCATTAAAGACCTGGATAGACAAAATCGAGCACAAAACGAACTAAATGTAGTTAATGTGTTAATTATTTTTTTGTTTCACGCGCACCGATTCAATGCTCATATTTGGATGGAACTAGGTCAATCGAGTAGAAACAACAGGCGCTATATTGATATTAAGGCCTTAAGAAAAACTAGGCCCTGAAGTGTGTTAAGCCTTACCAGCTTTTCACATCTTTACGGGGTCGGACTATACCTCCTCCTTTCTCCGTAAAGGAAAGACCCGGCCGTTTTCTTTACTTGAGAAATCGAAAACATATCTAAAGACATTTGGAATTTTGGGAGAATCGGAACAAGTGACGGACGAGGTTTTCGCATCAATTCAATCGTTCGTTTGTAGAATGTACGGAAAAGCGAACGTAACAACGATGGCCAAAGCTAGATTCCACGTGTTTATTGATAAGTACTCCAACAACAATTTGGAAAAATCTTTTCAAAACACTAAAGGAGCTGATCCAGGAGCTCTGCCGCCATCGTTACCATCTCTCACAGAGCATATTAAAAGAACCAACTATGTGGCACAGTTATGGAAATCCGCGAACGAGTCGAATCCAGATTTATGGGACCCTCTAAAACATGGATATTGTTTGTCTGGTAACACCTATCAAATAAAATGGGATACAGAAGATTCTGAAAGCGAGTAAAAACGTCAAAATAAATCGTTCCTAGTCAAAATACATTCTACTTAGTCAAAATGTACCGGGCCTAGTTAAACTATTGTCCATAGTAATTTTAACTATTGTTTATTAAAAAACGTTTCTAATGTAATTTATTTGTTCTAGCTATTCCTAACTATTTCTGTAACTAAAACATTTGGTCATTTACAACATATTTTATTTCGAGTTCAACGTTCGTAACGGCTATTTTGACCTTGAACGACCTCGGGCGGCTAACGGCCCAGTCTGTGACTCGCAAGACTATTTTATTTGAACTCAAGACCACTTTTTCACCTAAAAAACCTTCTATTAATCTGTTGCATTCAAAGTTTCCATGAATTTCCGCCATTGCGGTCATTTTGACCTTGAACGCCCTCTGGCGGCTAACTGCCCAGTCTGTGACTTGCAAGACTATTTTTTTCGACCTCAGCGTCAATTTTTGAACTAGCATCACCCCTCAAACCTTTTGCACTAATTTTTTTTAAATCGTGGTAGCTCCAGGTCTATTAGATAACGCCTACATAACTAGCGGTAAGTCTAATTAAGGGTTTAGGACACTTCCTAGTTCCATAATGCTCTTTTGGCATTTGCTATTGTGTTTATCGCTTAATCGTTAAAATAAAATAAAAAATAAATGGAAAAAAAATTTACCCAAGTCAGAATACCAAACTTCACATTAATGGCTATTTCTTTGATTTGGGGCCGGGTTTTGTGAGTCTAAGACTCTGAAACAAGGCATTTTAGAACCCATGTTCATAAGACACTTTTGACTCATTAGTACCCAAAAATAACGTTCTAAAAGTTATTTTTTTTAAATCACAAGTTTATTATTTTTAAATCACTGTACACACATTTCAATAACGACCTTATGCATAATTATGTTAGTGATATTGCACAAATTTATACCGTAATATCGTTATTGATTGACCTAATTTTTTCCTTATTATCAGAAACGGAGGCGCCAAGCCTTTCCTTCAAGAGATGTGGTTCTTTAAAAAAAAAGCAGCTGCGAAAACCGCAAGATAAAACGTCGGAGGAAAATATAAAAATGGCCGTGGCTCTTACATGAATGGCCAAGAATAAAACTATATGAAAAATTATCTAACTGAACAATCAATGGTATAAAAGATGATATTTAAGCCGTTTCATATTTAATTTTTGATTAAATACAGATTTTTTTAGCAACGTCAGATATTAGACTCTAGCCGTTCAAATATTTTTGTAACGATAAAGGCAACAATGAAAACTTAAAGTCTCAACTTGAGATATTTGAATTCAACTTAATATATGAATATGAAAACTGTTTTACGTATCTTATTTCAAATAATGAACAAGAAGACTTTTGGGATCAAATCACGACAAAATTACCAAAATTGCAAGTTTCATATTTCAATTCCTAGACAAATGAAGAGAGAGGCTCTTCGTTGGACGAATGTCTGATTGCACCTTACCTCAATTTAGTAGAAGGTAATTTTAGAGTTAGAGCGACATCCTGCACTTTTTATCTGTGTCTATAAATTAACTATGGTTACTTGGGTACTTAAGAAAATTTACTTTCAAAACCTCGAAGACCGGTCACATCACTAACGACAGAGCAAAGTGAGTCGACGAAATTTGTTCTAACTGTGGAAATAAATAATTTTGAGAAAACTAATTAAAATTTTGAAATATACTTACGGTAAAATCCAATTATAATTCAAAAAGGATTACTTTAACTACATCAGGGCCCTAACAATAGAAACACAAGCGATGGAACACCCCAAGTTTAAAGCTCTCACGAAAATACGAAATACACGATGCATGAAAATATACAATTATACAACTTGGGATATAGTACAAAATTGTTACAAACCATGAAATGTTATTTTTACAAAAAAATATTAATGAACATTTATCTAAATGAGATACAACTAAAAACACAATGTTAAATGTGAATTATAAACCACAAAAAAAAGAAATTGGAAGATCACAGCGAATGCGGCGTGCTTCTTGAAAAAGACCCCCAAACGAGTGCCTTGACCCCAGTATTCCCCGTTTTCGTGAATTTCACGCATCTCCCTGGAACCTGTAGACTAAATTGTCTCACCCGTTACCAATGTGTTCGTGAGTGAATAGGCTGAAATATAGATATCTAAAGGTCCTATTTACACGGCTGAAGAACGTTCACCGATGGAAAGCTAAGGTGCCCATTAAAATACTTGATATGTGTATGTCGAAAATATATATATATATACATATATATATATATATATATATATATATATATATATTAAATAACTACTTTACAGGGCGAGACCGACCTTCATGGTGTTTTAAATTGCCAATCTTTTGAAATTCGGAGGTATTTAAAAAAATAATTTATGATCAACACTGTTCGAGTACCATATCCTATTTGGGTCTGATAGCATCACGAAAGGGAAAAGGAACCTAGTTTTCCTAGGTCAACAAATGTTGGTAGATGGGATGATATCACAGTCATACGCATTCTAACTGCAAAGGTATACAGAAAGACATTAATCGATTGTGTTCCTTCAATCCAAGTCGAAGGAGGAACGGGAGCACTAAACAGAAAACCAATTCATAAGATTACCGAGTTTCTTAGCATGTTTCTTAGAGGTTCATCGATCTAAATAAGTAATGTGCGCCCATTCGAAGTTGTATTTAAATCCAGTTGCAAATTTTTTTGAATAATAAATTTATCCGTGACGACAGTGATTTGAGTCAGTAGTCAAAAGTTTAAAAACAATCAATTAAAGTCCGACTTAACACTTCCAAAAATAACTGCGAAGAATTGATTTGATATTTTAAAATAAATCCTTATTTTAAATGTAAAGAAGCGGCTAAGAAAAATGAAGCGCACTAAGTTAAATTTATTTAATGGTTTACCATAATCTATGAACTGAAATAATGAAATACATAGTATATAATTAAGTGCCATAATTATTATACGAAGTGTGTCATCTTTGTTTTAAAGAGCCATCTCTGAAATTTCGTGGCAAATTTTTAATTGATTAACTCACAAAAGCTTTTTAAAGAGTACCGTCACGCTTTAAGGAATCACATTTGTTTGAATTTTTATTTTGAGATAAACACGCGTATTGTTTTTAGATAAACGTGTATTTTGGTTGTAACGTAGAATTGTTACACGTCAAAAGCATTTAAAGGAGCGATAAAACACTCGAATAAGTAGATAAGTCCATAATAAAAAGGGAGAAAAAATCTAAACAAATTTCAAAAAATTAAAAAACTTACAAATAGCTCATACCAATATGTCTTCGAGCAAACATAAAGACGTGAATCTCGGACTAAATAGATCTTCGAGTAAAATTCTAAATAACACTAAATAAAATAGCCAGAAATTCCAACGGTAGACCGTTTTCGTCCTATTTGGGACTCATCAGTACCGTGCGGGAAATCTAGCTTGCGACTGTTACACCGAATAGAGAAACTAAGCCTAACATTAAAAAATTTAAAACGTGTTGCGAAACAACGGAAAGCAGAATACGGAATAGTGGGGAGAAAAATATATACGAAATGTTGAGTTTATAAGAACCACTGCATTGCAAAGATTGATTAAACACGCGAATAGGTAGAATAGTCCTTATTAAAAATTGACAAAAAAAGCGAAGTTTTTAAATTTCTTCAACATTGATTCGGGTTTAGCTTTTTTGTCCCTCTTCATTATGGACTATTCTCCCAGAGAGGCTAGTCACTTCGAGTAATCAAGCCCTTTGATTGTACTAATTGGATTACGCGTAATCTCTTGATCAGTACCTTTATTAGTGTTCAGTACGCGTAATCAGTGTACAGGCCATCTGACAGTGGTTAGCCCTCGATTCTACCTATTCAATCTATGCATTGCAGTCCATAGTTGGTTCTTATAAACTTGATAATATTTAAAGGTTTCTAGTTAAGAAAACGTAAAACATATATCCCTGAACTTTTAAAAGAAAAGTTTTTGAAACGACAATGAACGTTGAAGTTTTTAGTTCAGATAAATCTCTAAAATTATCATCCAACTATTTTATTTTAAGATAACAAACTTAAAACTTAATTTAAATGGAAATAAGACCAAAAGAAATCGGTAAACTTGCATATTTTTAATACAAATAAATTAGTAGGATTCTAGGTGTTGGACATGTTTGAAACCGCCTTGCAGTTCATCAACGTATTTCAATTTTAACAGCGCAAAGAAAGTTAATTTATTCAACTGCGTTTCTTTTTTATCCTCGGATGCGTGAGTTCATTATTAGGGCTTCTTTAGAGACCGGGCTTTTACATTAATCCAGCTTCCACCCACAGATGATGTCACATGCACGTGCCATTTGAAATTGAAATAAGTTTAAATTTAAAGAATTTTAATTTCAATTGAAATAAGTGACAAATAAAAAAAATATGGGTACAATAAGAATGGAAAGGAGCGTAACAAATGTCATTTTCAGGTTATTTAGTTTGATGAACGAAGCCTCAAACACCGGAATGTTCAGCAATTTGCGAAGTTCCGAAAGTCGCATCCTCTGGTATTCCCATTTCGTAAAGCATCCATTTTCCCATAGTGTCCTTATACTGGAAAACATTCACAATTTTCATAGCTATAATTATTTCCCTATCATTTTCTGTGTTGTTGTTTGGTTCAGACGCGGAAGTTCACGCTTGATTCTAAATCTGTTGAATATTTGGTGGTAGCTTAAAGTTTAAGTTAAAATAACATGATTACAATAAAACTATTTAAAAACGTATTTAATATTGTATGAATAATAACCTTAAATCTATAAGTTAAGATAAGCAGCTGTTTGAGAGACATTGTGTATTTCCCAAAAGATAACCTTTTGTTTATAAAAATGAACTCTATCCCTGGTGAGAGATAGTCCGTCAGTGATGAACGTTCCAGAAGCGTCTCTTTTTTTTAAAACTAAGCCAGAGGTTAATCGGTCACCGCGATAAGCGGTATGGTTTTCAATCGGACGCCGCCATAGACGGTGTATTTTAAATTAAAGTTGTTAAGCTCCAGTGCAGCCTATGTAAAGCTTTCGTCCATTTAAAATGATAGCAAAGATTTTTCAATCGGTTTTTGTTAACCCTCTCCAACAAATGTTAAGTTAAACGAAAGGCGCAACAACATCGTTTCATATACCTTTGATATGTAGCTTTTGTATCGTTATCGAAAGATAGGGACCTCTTAATTATTTGGTTTTGTACAAATTACATGACTATAAAATAAAAGTTTTTGAAATTTAATACACCATTAAATCTCTGCATTCTGTGAAACCTCATTTAGAAGTTTATTTTAATTTTAGTAAAGTATTTTCAGGAATCAGAGCTTTGGATTTGTTAAATCCATTATGAAAATGACTTAATCCAGATTAAACTGACTGTAAATCGGTTCCAGTTTAACTCTGACTCTGTTTGAATCAAATGATTTTTATCAAATTGGAGCTAGATTGAACTCATAAATTGTAATTGGAGCAAAGTTGAAATTGTATCTGCCCAATTTTTATCCAATTCGATCTACCATAATTGTATTAATAATTTTTTTCCCACACTGTCAATATCGTCACGCAAGTATGTTCGTGAATAATTAATTATGGTATACTTACATTCTATCGAAAGCATTTTTGCAGACAAATTTCTTTTTTAGGCCGAGGCCAATTTTTATGTAAAACACAGGCACTTCGACTTTCTGATACGCGTAAGACGAATCCTTGAATGTTTGCACGATATATTCGAACGATTTGCCCGCGTACATTATAGCGAAATCTCCTCTGGATAAATCCGGAAGATCAGAGAAACTTTTCAGTGGCTTCGTTAAATGCAGCACTTTCCTGTACAAATCTCCATATTCAGATCCAGGGGCCTAACGAAGAGACATATATTATTTCACAAGATTCATCTTTTTTAAACACTGATACACACTAATATGGGCAGACCCATTAAAGGCAGTATAAATTACGTCATTTGAAAGTGGATCAACGAAATTAATTCGTTTGCTGCCAGGGGCACTGTTGACTGACTTTTATGATGAAAAGTCGGTAGAAGAATGTTTTCCTACCGCCTTAA
The DNA here is from genome assembly GCF_980474605.1 of Leiobunum rupestre. Classification (NCBI taxonomy): domain Eukaryota; kingdom Metazoa; phylum Arthropoda; class Arachnida; order Opiliones; family Sclerosomatidae; genus Leiobunum; species Leiobunum rupestre. Next base: position 9,848,657 of record NC_143390.1, read on the forward strand.
GAAAAATTCAAACATCCCTCCTATCTTAGTGGAATTTGATTCGTTTAAAGCAGATTATGCTAAAAGGGTAAATGCGCCGGGTGGGCCGACATTTTTACCCACCTTTTAAGATACGCGTGTACGAACCTAGCTATTAGCGAAAACAAATGTTTTGCCGCTTTTTCTCACCATTAAAAATTGCGCATACAAGCAAATGATGGGGACTAAATAAAGGTGCATGTACAAAATTGCCAGGTTGCAATTTTTCCGAAGTGAACCGATGAAGTAACTACAAACTACGACTTTTATTGGGAATTTCAACGCAAAAGGAATTAAACGACCAGCCAGTGGGTTTTTTGAACCTATGGCACGTGAAGGTAAGGTAAAAAATATATTGCAAGGAGACACGTTATATTGGGCGCATGTATTCCAAGGTGTTGATAAACAATTTGACTGATAAAATCAGAACACACGCGAACTGCAATTTAAAACGATATATGTGTGCTGCAACTTTCAAGATCTGAAGATAAATTATCATCAAATAAATTTCTTGGCGCTAAAAAATGGCTATTCGCTATTCATTTAAATTCTAATATTTCTCGCTTTTGGTTCACCCAACACAAATAAATGTTTAGAAGGTATAAAGTAATGAAAATAGAAATGAAATGAAATGCCATGTTTTATGAGCACATAGACAGTACAGAAATACCTTCAATGCAATTGTGCAATATTTAGAAATTGATATACGCTACCACATAGTAATATTTAAACGTATATAAATAACAAATAAAAACTCGGTTACATTCTGAAACATTATTTTTGAAGCTTTATCTTGGTATTTACAAAAGAAAATTCAATTTGGAATCTCGTTAAAGGAGATGAATTGTTATTCTTGGTAAATGTAATATTGTGCTTCGTTTTTTTATAGAGGGTAGATGCACTTTGAGAGATTGTGTTGGATTAAAAATTGTTTGAGTGACGAATAGCTATTTTTCAGAAACATTAATTCTTGTTTTTCAGTGAATAGTTCTATGGATACCAAGCCTAAGTGGTCGAGTGGATAGTCGTGGTTGTAAGGCAGGTTTTAAAGGAAATTAATGTGGGTGAGTTTAATGATATTATTTGCACATTTTCGATTTAAGATGGTAAATTCTTGGCGCAGCCTCCCCCGGAGTGCATATTGAAAGTAAGCTTAGATCGTACTAAGCTGAGGTAAAGCGTTTTAAAGCTGTTTAGTTAAGTTCCTTGGCTGAACGTAGGATCCCGAGTAGCGTTCAACTGACCACCTTTAACACTCGAAAATAATCCATATAATTCCCAATTCTTTCAAGGTTTCTGTGTGGTGCACCGTTTTGCCATTTATTTCCAAATTATATAATATGTAGTTGGTTGTGAAAGTGATCTTTTGACTTTTGGTTTTTAGATAACTAGATTATCAAAAAGGAAACGCGATCGTGGTCGCTTTGAAGTTCTTTTTAATGGGTGATGTTACAGATTTTCCTTTATATTTTATTGTCATCAACGAATTTTTTATTCGCGATTGTTTAATAAAATTCGACCCAAAAATTTGCCTGTGGAACGCCGTAGGTGGTAGGGATCGATACGTTGGTAAAGCAGGCTTTGCATCTTATGACATTTGATCGTCTATCAAGGTTATCCTTCAGCCACAAAGAAACTTCGACGACGAGTCCATAGTCCTAATTTGGGAAGTAGGAGGGGCTGGAAAACCCGGTCGAAAACCTTTGATGGATCGATTGAAATAACAACCACTTGACCGCGGGTCGTGACTCTTGATATGACGGCATTGAGATAAGTACTGGCTTTCTACCTATCTAGATTTTAAAAACCGTTCTGACTGTCCGAAAAGTTTGGTTGAACCCAATTGTAGATTACGTTTTGCATTACCCACTTCGTAGAAGAGTACTTTAACTATAATGTTTTCTGGTATTAAGACTTTATTTGTGTATTGCGTAAGTAGAAGAAGATACGTAAATTCCACGGCATTTGGTAACCATCCAACTCTTCATAAACCAGTTATAAAAATAAATTCCATCGCCATAAAACCTCTTAGGTGGTTCGAAATTATTTTGGTTTGCGGGAGTATGCCTAGTACCGCGAGTTTATAGAATCATTCGGTGACATCACTTGAATGAACGAAAGCGAAAGGGCATTGCTTTAAAAGGACAGCCGAATGCGAGAATTCCTTTGACCTGTAAATTCAGAACGAACCGCGGTTTATCAGTCTAGGATTGTGCGCTGCACTACCCTATAGAAAAAAAGGAAAAACTGATGAGACAAATTTGGGGTTAAACGGATATAGAAGTAATCCGATGCCGTAGAACAAAAATCCTGAAAAACCCGAGAAAATATGAATGTGCTGAGGACCTAACTGAGCAGCGGAAGTCACCCGAATAATCAAAAGCTCGGAAAATAAATTGGAAAATCGAAGAAAGGCACCAGGGTGAGCGAGAATGTACTATACACACTAATAGAAGTGATCCCTGCCGTCATGTAATTTGCTATCATAATTAAAAACTCGTCTGAATGAAATACGATTTTCCATTTGATAAAATGTATTCATTTTTTAAAATGTATGGTTTTTATAATATTTATTTCTGTTTATAAATTCATTTCCTATTCTTTGTATCTGATTTTATAGAAAAAAAGGTTTAAATCTTGGTAGTTATTGGAGAATATTCCATGTAGTCCACTTTGCGAGAGAGAGAGAGAGTGTAGCGACTGATTTTGATCCAGCATATATTTTCCATGGTTGAAGGCCCGGTGCAGAATTCCAGAGGTGGGCAAACATTGTGAGCGTTAATTTTTGAAAATCCTCTCGAAACGAGTGAGCACTTCAAATACGAAGGTCGGTCGGTCTTGTTAAGCGAGAATGAGAAATTGAGCCAGCCCAGGGTAATCACCGATTAGTTCGCTCAGTCAGTGATTTTTCACGGCGCGGTGAGCGAGATCGGCCTATCGACGCGCTAGCCTGCTCAATTTTAAGCGCCGCTTCCCCTAGCGGCGGGATAATTCGTTCACTAGAAAGCGCTGACAGTGGGCTGAGTGAGATCGCGCCGAGAGAAGCGCTAGTTTTTAACATTGGAATTTATCATCCCACTGAAAGACAGGGTTGACTGTTTCCCGGAATTCGCTCAAAGCGCTGTGAGAAAAAAGTTTCATTTCTTATAAATTATTTCATAAAATAGTGCATTGAATAAAAAAATCGACAATAAAATATTATTTGTAAATTTTTTTCTCACCGCACTGTGAGCGAATTCCGGATTTATGGATAAATATAAACAATCGTATAATTTCTTATTGAAACGATGACCTCTACCCGTGTCACCCTTCGTAGGGGGGGGGGGGAGAAGTTTGAGGTTCACTTAACCTTAAACGCCGTAAATATACGTAAAATAACGTGGAAAAAGGAACGAAAATTGCGACAACTTAACTATCCAAATCCCCCGCGTCGCTAAAAACGACTAAAAGTTCCGAGAATGTTTCTAAGAGAATAGACTGTCTCGGTTGGTAGAGACGTTGGTTTTCGAGTTAACACGGCCAGCGGCTATCTGTGTTCGAGTATATAAATTATAAAAAAAATTATTTTTCGCAGCTCCATCTACCGTGTCGTCGCTTTTCCACGCCAAACAAACAAACGCTTAACGTGTAGGGAGCTGTTGGCTCACGTGGCTTGCAGGGCTTGCCACCACCCTCCTACGCATTGTAACCCGGCCACCTGAATTAAAAGGCTTTAAAAGTCGCTCGATGACTTAGGCCTAGGGTGGTGCCTTGGGTATTAGCCTAGCTGATTATTATTATTATTATTATTATTATTATTATTATTATTATTATTATTATTATTATTATTATTATTATTATTATTATTATTATTATTATTATTATTATTATATATATATATATATATATATATATATATCTCGATGTGGAACTAAAAACTACCGCTTCTCTCGGCGCGATCTCACTCAGCCCGCCGTCAGCGCTCTCTAGTGAACGAATTATCCCAACACTGGAGGACGTGGCGCTTCAAATTGAGCAGGCTAGCGTGTCGATCAGCCGATTTCGCTCAACGCACCGTGAACGATCAGTGACTGAGATAATTTCACGGCGCTCGGCCTGAGCTGGTTCAGTTTAAGAGAGAAAATAGCATCGCCAGTATTGAGCACTAGCTTACTTGATCACTCAAATTAAGAAGGTCTGAGCGTTCATTTCAGAATTCGCTCACAGTTTTTGCCCACCTCTGCAAAATTCAAAGCGCGAGGCCCCTTTAAAGGGTTTAAATTCAAGACAGCGGCCGACCGAGCGTAGCGAGCTCGCCGTATTTAAACGAACCTAAGCTACTCCAACAACTTTGTAATAATGTTTGCAATTTTAGTGAGAAAAAACCTAATGATTGTTTCCGTTATAAATCTTTTTTCATTACTCTATACTAGAGGAAGAGGCTATAAGGGTAATAGCTGCTGTAGATAATTTAGCTGCATCTTAATTGTAAGATCAAGAGTATGGTTAGAGCAAGGCACAAAAATGATATCTGGTTTTTCTTTAATAGTAATGCCTGCAAACCTTTGTTTATTAACGCCGTTGTAATATGCTTGATCTTGACAGTTATCTAAATCTAAGTTGTTTTTATCCAGAAATTGTACAAAAAACTAACTAAGCCCGAGCCAGTGCTACCATTAATATGCAAAAATCCACAAAAGTATTTCTTGATTTCAACTTTTTTGTCGTGTATTTCAACACACCGAATTAAAATAGAGCACTGTTCTTTATGACTAACAACTTAGCGAAAAAATTATTTTCGACAATACTTTAAGTGATATTAAACGAATCGTCTCATTCTGAATATCCTTTCCTTAATAGCTTCTAAACCTATCCTGGTTATTTACACGCCGCAAGTGCTCTGACATTCCCATTTCCAGGGTTGTAAAGGGTTTCACGATGTCACCTTAATGCTAATTATCTTTTAGCTAAACTTTCAATTATAGCAAATAGTCTTTCAAGGACCGCTCACCAAGGCATTTTTTTTCGTAATCTAAAAATTGCTGATTAGATCTATCGATCGTGCTTTGGGTGATATTTCAATTTTTAACTTAAGTGGATACAATCTGAGAAACCGTTCTCGGACGAGAGTGATATTACCTTTGCCGAAAATAGTTTGCAACAGAAGCAATAGATAGTCATTTTGAATTGAACAAACAAGCGGACTTCCAGAAACCTTTTCCCCATTTGATACACTTCTAATATATTAACTTTCCATAAATCAGAAGGAAAATTTATATTTTTAACCTGAATTGGTCCTTTGTTGATTAAATAAACTCGTTCTTCTTGTTCAGATGCTTTTGGAATTGTAGTAGGGTCATCTGCTACTAAAATTGAATTGACACTTACTGGTGGTTCCAAATCCAATTGAAATTCCTGGATTACATTATATGTACAAGTTTTAGAGGGGTTCCGCGGAGATTCTGAGCTTGAAAGACCGATAAATAATTCTTCATCTTTATCACCTACTTCTTTAGAATCGATTTAAAAACAGCCGAATGACGCATTTCACTATTACTATTTTCGGTTGAGGGTGGAACATTATGTTCCAATTGCTTAAATGAAAGAAAGCTAGTCAGAGGTTTATTTTTTATCTGTGGCTATTTGTTTGGCCTTAACTCAAAACTAAAATTAAACTTGTTTAAATAAGACAGTAACTTGTCCGCGTCATTAATCAAAACCGTTTGGTGTGAACGACCGATGGTCTTTGCAATTAACTTATCATGGTAAATTTAAGGTACACGAAACAAGGAAAAATAAAACATTGTAAAGATTAATACTACCTAGCATTAAAAATTTTGGAACTAATAATTTACATCGTAGTATAATTCTTCATCAATTAAGTTAATTTAAGAAACGGACTGTTTTGTGCGTAAATGATATACATAAAACGGATTAATTTGGTGAAATTAAATTCTTAATAGAACTAGTAACTAATTCTAACTTAAGTTATTTAGTATTGTTAAAATCGAAAACAAAAGCTTGTATTATTTCGAGGTTCTTAGAACTTTGAAGCGAGAAGCCCATAGAATGATAGATGAGCGAGGCCCCTAGAGGCACGAGGCCTTGTGCTTTGGCACCGGTTGCACCTACCTGAAACCCCAATGGCACTTATCATCCTTTCTTCAAATCTACTGACATTTTAGAGTTTTAAATTCATTTTCGAGGAGCTCATTTGATCCTACAACCTTTTCAATTGTAGCTTTTTATTTATGAGTAAGAGGATTCCATTTGTCAAACATTCTGGTAAGAATGGTATAACTAGAGGTCGGCCTTTGAATAAGAAATTATCCAATTATTTATTTTTATTCATAACCGCAAATTATCCCAAAAATATACGAAAAAAACGATTATTTTTGCATGTTAAATCGTTGTTTATTCGTATAAAATGTTCATAAAAACAATTAACCCAACTTTTTATGGTTAATCGAAATTTTGCCGGTTAATTTATTCGTTCCGCCGACCTCTAGGTATAACACTTTTCAATAGCTTGATACACTTTATTTGCAAGGCAATATTCTAACAAATATCCCTAATCATCCTAGAAAATGATAACAATGAGGAGTGTCCACTGATATATTCAAACCCTTCGTATTTCTAAAGAAAACCACATTGCATTTAATAGATCATTACCATTATTATCAGAATTATTTATTTATATATTTCACGCAAAAATCTAATAAAACAAGAAAATTCTGACACGCTCAGTATTTCAGTCAAAAGGACTTTCTATAAAATAAGCTACACTTGCTGAACGTGTTTTTGTGTAGCTCATTCGTCACGAAATACCTAGAAATTCAGTTCAGTTAACGCTTAAAAACAGAGTGCTTTTTGTAGTGAAACGTCATCGATACGTCACCCGTGACGCAGCAACAACATTAAAACCAGAAAGCCAATGTTACTTTATAGAAATGCCTATTATACATAAAAACTCTAATTTTCGATCCCTTTTTTAATATCTTCGATAATATAAAAGCCGGTACAAACAAATAAAAAATACATCAAAAATGGTCAAATTTAGTTTTCTCGTCAAATGTGGAGGTAGGAAATTAATATTTTGCGGTGTGGTATCGCAATATTTACAATTCCTACGGTTCTGTTTGTAAAATAAATAGTTTCCATTTTAAGAACCTACTTGATTAAGAATGAAGCTATCGTAAAAGGAGCCTTCTTGAGCAAATATTTTGAGGGATCCGTGTTGGAATTTGACGGCAAGTTGACGGAGCGATTTGATATTTTCATTCGACAAAACGCTCGTCTCTGCAGTAAGCGCGACTCCGTAATATGTAATGACAAATTGGGATCCGATGAATAAAATAACCAAGGTTATCGACGTGGAACGGTTTGTGCGTCTAAGATTTGGTCCACCTAATCGTTAAAAAGATGACATCTATATTTTGGGCATTAAGATATTCAAACTAGTACGGCTTTTTTAATTATCCCAAAAAACTGATACACTTTGCAAAAAGGAAGAAATTGTTTTACTATGCTAACCCAGATTTTTAAATACCAGGTGGCACCAACAGTATCAAACGTTCAAATTGTAAAAAAAGCTAAAACTGTGGAAAATATTTCTTTTTCAGTGTTTCTTTTTATGCCGAATTTTTGTAGATAATTTTTACATGAAACATAGCCTAGTGGTTTTTGTCATAGATCAATTATCGTGTATATATTACAACTAAAGCCCAGTTCACACTATACAATTAATTGGGCCACTTAATTGAAACCAACTAATTGTAAGCAAGAAAACTGTACAGTGTGATCAGAAAAAGTTGGAACAATGGTTACAATTTTTCTGTTCACACTATTCAATTTTCTTGCTTACAATTAGTTGGTTTCAATTAAGTGGCCCAATTACTTGTATAGTGTGAGCTGGGCTTAAATGTATTACAACAGAGCATCTAAGAGCTAGGCTTTAAACGGTTGTTGGAAGTGGAATCTTTTGATGAACTCAGAAATTGAAAGTGTATAAAAGCTTAAAATGGACTTTTTCTAATTGTGGTTCCTAACATTTTACTTTCTTTGAATAAAATGCAACCGAATTTGATATAACTTTTAGTTATATAGTGTATCTGTCTCGAGACTAGTTGAAACTATAATTATATATGGAGACTTCAAATCCCCCTATACGAGACGTCACTTTTTGTAATATTCTAGATTCAAAAGTATCTTATAGGCGTTTTCATTTTGAGCTTTTACGAACATTCTCAGTTCACATTGTGATCTCAGAGAACTCCGAGTCTTTGAACATCAGCGGTGCTTTATCGTATAAGATTTTAATTTGGTTTCAATTAAGTGCTGCAGTTCCCTCTCATTCGAATGTTGAATGAGAGCCAGGTCTTTTGGTAGACGTTGAACTAAGAAATCACTCCTAAGGTTCACTCCTATGTGTTTAATTTGCGCATTTTTCGCGTATGGCTTCAATTCTACAACTTTCTAGGGTTGTTATTATTTTTTTTAATTACCTGGCAACTTAAAGAACATATTTATAGATTAAGGTGTATAAGTTTAATCTTGCAAGATACATCATTAAAAACCAATCGAATAATATTTTACCTTGATTTACTATGTATCCAAAAGAAAAGAAGAGGTAATAAAACAATGATTTCAAAGTTACACGCTCTCTAACGGTGAATAAAATGGTAAATCCAAGGATGGGTAGCATGCCTAGTATGGCGATCCATACCTATGTTTGGAAAGTTAAGATAGTTTTTTTAAGTAAATTTTGAAACAATATGTTCATATTACTTGCGTGTTGAAAGGCTTGAGGAACAGAATATTGCCACTATCTATAATTAATCCTTGATAGCCAATGAAGAAATGAACTGAATCTAGAATAATTGGTATTGTAAAATCTATTGCTGTCCTCCTTATGTGAGATTCAACCAATGACGTTAGTATGAAATCGGTCTTCTGCCAAAAAAGACAAACTCTCAGTTCGAGGCTGCTCAGGTATTTCGGAAGTGTGGCATTCAACGACCGATAAAAGCTTTAGGGGTCCCCAGGTCCACCATCTCAATTGAAGGCCTATAAGCTCAATTTGCCGGGGAAGTTAATATTTCCAATTTCCAAATTAATAAATTTAATAAGTAATAATTTTTCTGAAGGTGCGTGATGCGATTGGAATATCCTCCACTGCTTTAGTCAAATTTCATCGATATAATTAACACAAAGTCCGAGTCGAAAATCTTATAAGTAGAGATTAACGTAATTTATTATAGGTTTTTTCTTCGTATTGAAGTTGTGTTAGAAAATAATCAATAGATTGAACAAAGCAGCACAGTTGGAGCTCAAAGTTATGTTAAAAAGCATTAACATCTTTCAATATGTAAAATTCATTTAAAGACCATTTAAGTGCATTACTTGTAACGCATTTCTTACATTTGTTGTTAGACTTCCGATTGCACCCGTCCACGAATGGTTTGGCAATTGTCTTCCGTAGTCTTGATTTTCAATTGGGTGTATTGTGTACCTGATAATTTCAAGGCAGAGGTAAAATTCGAATTCAATTTACTGTCTCAGGAGTAGCTTATACAATGTTGATGGTGAGTGCGTTGACACGCTTCAATCGAAAAGTGCGTACGTATTTTTGCGATGTAGTTTTGTATTAATAATATTTAAATCGTGAAATTGTTTAATTATTTGTAATTTTTTATGTAATTTTACCGTTAATCGAAATCGGTTGAAACGTATAGCAACTATTATATAAGATGTGACCTACGTAAAATTTGCGGTTTGTGACAATACGTTCAAAACATTGAATAGAAATCCCGCTACTTCGTATTTATCCTTTTTAACCTCAGCTCTTATATCATCGAGTTTCTTCCAAGAGATGTAAGAACTCTAAAATATGAAAATTAATCAGAACCATTGGTCTTTAAAATTATTTTACTTTTTCCAAAAATTAAGGGACAATTGTACTTTCCACAATATTTGCCCTTTGACCATTCACTTTTCACCATCCCAGCGTTTAATTTATTTTTAAGCGTATACATTTGTATTCGGTGGTGAATCAACGAATTTTATCCTTTGACGCTAGGAAAGTTGTTGATCGATTTTTAGGATGAAAAGTCTGTAGAAGCCTCTACTTCTATACAGTTTTATGCGAAATGAGGAAGCGTTCGCCTTCCCCCCGAGCTCACTCTGAGCTTATTGGTCATGATGATTTTTTTAATTTTAGTGGAAAATTGTTCAGCAGTAAAATCTCCTATCATTGTAAACCAGGGTGCAGATTTGGCGAAGCAGGAAATGAGAATCGCCAATTTAGTCACTGGCCCCCCCAATTACTTCTTCCAATAATCACTGTATACGCGTTTGAAAGGCTATCCTAGAAAGTAGGGCGATTAGTAAGGCTACCGGTATTGCGTAATTGTCATATATTAGATACCTTTTTCTTAATCAGGATACATTAAGGCAAAAATTCGTTTGAACAATACTTCAACGCCCATTTTGTATGACGTTCTGCATTGTCGAAACATAAAATATTCCACCAATTTCCCCTTAATTATTCAAGGCTTAAGTACATTTCAAATTAAATCAGTAGTTAAGCTTTTCAACACGCATGCTGATATAGCTCGTTCTAAATTTCTTGAGCTGAGAAATTGTAATATTTAGTATTTTCATTTGAACACTAAATACAGGGTGTTAACTAAAAACAAGTCGGCCCAGGCCGTAATATTAGTTCCACATCAGTGTAATCGAATGGGCAAAGCCATACACCCTTAGTAGACACAGGTAGGCAAACTAATACAAAGCTTTTGAGGCTTTGTGATTTCTTATCGTTGGATATATAAATTGCCACCCTAAGTGAAAGGGTGGATGCCGCCCACCATCAGGAGACCCGGGTGGGCAAACTAATATAAAAACTGTTGAGCCCATGTGATTTCCTATAGTTAGATATACTATTTACCATCCTATGTTAAAGAGAGGCCACCGCCCACCCTCAGGATACACGGGTGGGCAAACCAATTCATAAGCTGTTGAGGTCATTTATTGACTTAACTTGCAAGGTAATTTGACAAAAAGCTATATTTTAAATTTCGATCTATTTGTGGTAGAGCTATAAACGGGTAGTCTTTACGTGAACTTGTAAGTTAATATACCTAAGTTTTGCGAATGGTATACGGCAATGATTATCGAAATAAAAATTTACCTTCATAGATATAAAACTACATATGCCCGAATGCCCCTAGTTTTTGGATGAGTATGGGAGTCCAATAATTAATAATGGCGGTACGTAAGTGTGTGAAGGGAAATAGAGTCTTCAATGCTTTAACTTTTTAAGCGTACGTGTGTTCTTAATAATATAATACCTTCTCCCGATAGTGACTTCAATTTATAATTGTTTCTCTATGGTTCTATTGCTTTTATTACCCAAAAGGAAGTTCGTCAGTGTGGATTGAACTCGTAGTTTGTCTTGAACCTTTTGTTTGGTGTAACGAGTGATGAAGTTTTTTAATGTCTCTTGTTGATTTATTTAAATAAGAAAATAAGTATCTCATTGGGGGGCTTTTAGAGCATTTATAAGTACATATGGGCATTTAAAATTTTCGAGCTCGTTTATTCGAGTACTCACTTTCGAGCGAGGCATCTTAAGCGAGCGTGCCCACCTACCACTGCTCACCACCCGAACATTTAAAATTTCCAAGCTCGTTTATTCGAGTACTCACTTTCGAGCGAGGCATCTTAAGCGAGTGTGCCCACCTACCACTGCTTACCACCCGAACATTTAAATTTTCGAGCTCGTTTATTCGAGTACACACTTTCGAGCGAGGCATCTTAAGCGAGTGTGCCCACCACCCACCACCCACAACCCGACGCGAAGTTTGAGGTTCACTTGACCTTAAACTCCGAAAATATACGAATAATAAGGCGTAAAAACGGACAAGAATTTCGACAACTTAACTAGCCAACTCCCCCCGCGTCGCTTAAACTGACGAGAATACCGTAGAAGTTCCGAACAAAATTTGGTAAGCTTCCAGTGGCCGAGAGCGTAAAGGCGTCAATAATCGGAGTTTTTGACTGTGAGTTCGAATCCTGGTTTCACCAAAACTGCAAATTATTTTCGCAGCGCCATCTGCCGTGTCGTTGCTTTCCACACCAAACAAACAAACAAACACACACACACACACAACACTTAACGACAATCCGTCCATAGCAATAGTTCCACTTCGATATATATATATCTCGATGTGGAACTAAAAACGAAAAAATGACAATAACTCCAAATGTATTTTAGCCAGGAATTTGAAACTTTAAGGACCCATAGAACGCTCAGGGGGTCACTTAACAACGGAAATTTCCAAGACCTTGAACCATGTCTTTAAGGTCATTTAAAATTTATCTCGAGAGCCATTAGAGATACAAAGTTGGTTTCTATTAGAAAAGTGTTCCCGTTCACATTTTAGGTGTAAATAATTTTGATCCTTCCTTATTTGACCAATAACAACTCGTAAGAATTTAGACAAATCATTCTAAAGACTTCCTACTAGATGAGTAAGTCTAGCAAATTTTGATACTCTAGCATGAGTTATTTTCGAGTTAATAGCCCTTCAACCTGGTCTCCGGTACATCATTTTTATCACGACCTTCCTGTTTTTGTTTAAATTCCATAGACAGGTTATTGGTCAAATTAGGTACTTTCAAAGATATGTAAACCTAAAATGTGCCGCGGAACACTTTTCTAATTGAAACCAACCTTGTATCTCTAATGGTTCTCGATATAAATTTTAAATTACCTTGAAGACATGGTTCAAGGTCATTTACATTTCCGTTGTTAAGTGAACCCCTGCACGTTCTATGTGTCCTGAAAGTTTCCAATTCCTAGTTAAAACATATTTTGAGTTATTGGCCTCTAAAGGTTTTTAGTTAACACCTTAAAATATTTAACTCTTAAGTATAAGCGCTTAATCACTCAATTAAACATTATCTCACCTCGACTACAGAGACATGAAAGTGTTTCCCGAAACAGGATGAATCCATTTTCCCTCAGATAATGAATCTCAACCTGGTAACGAGTAAAACATTATTTTTAAAACCATATGCTGTATAAGGTATTGCTTTGCCTCTTAAATGTAGGCCCAGCAACACGCATTCATATTGTAATGTTTTCCAAACAAAGGTGTCAAACTATCCATTAACTTTGCATAACCGTTCTCTTCAGTCTGCGCGTCGAATATCATGAAACAAAAACCTGTTCTTTGAATATCTTAATCGTGATTTTGAGCGTGCTTTAATTTTAAATATTAAACTAGCGAACAAAAGTATCAAGCGACTGAGTATTTATTTCTTCTTTTAATTTCGAAGTTTATGAATATTAATTAATCGAATTAACCACTCATTCAGTAAATGGGTTGATAAACTTTTCTTAATTGCTCTATTATTATTATATTATAGATTAAATCTGAAGCCCTTGGCTCGCAAAATTTGACTGTTTCCTTTTTCTTGGAAATGCGTGTTGACTGTGCAAACAGATTTATATCAAGATTTATTCGGCTTTATTCAAGATCAATATTTGGGCGGTAACTTCTTCAAACGATGTAGAGGTAACTTCTTCAAACATGCACGTAACATTCCGAATTGTTTATCCCCGATTTCCCCGGTTAAGTAGATTTTTATGTACCTTGAAAGCTCCTAAATGGAAAAGGCTCAATGGCCATTTGTTTTGCCATGGCAAACCAAAAGGATTTCCACAACTCAAGTTTAAACTTTTTCTACGTAGAATAGCATGGGACCATCACGGTTTTTTATTTAAATTTCGTAATTGAATTTTTTGCCGAAATTTATTAACATAAGTTTATTTTGAAACATTTTTTTAGCAGGATTGGGAGTGCTTCTCCCGCCAATTGAGTTTTCCAGTTTTTATATAGTGTGTTTTTCCCAACTGAAATGTATTTTGCCAAATATTAATAACAAACTATAAATACATTTAGTAGAGTTTGTCCTTCATCAAGTCACTTTTAAATCGAATTTTTCTGGTCAAAACCCACTGAAATTAAAAATAGTGGGTTTTGTCATTTCGTGAACCAAATGTACTACGGTAAAAAAGGGACTAAATTAAGATTTAATTCGTTTTACCAATGGAATTATAATAACAATATAGCGGTAAAAGATTTAAAATGGGTTTTACAATTGAAAATGCTTCCCAAATATACTATGCTAAAGAGTCAGAACACTCTATAAATAATTTTAGTCGATTTGGTCCTTCGTAAAAACACTTTTGCTTCGGATTTATTAGGTCAAAACGCACTATTGTTATATTTTAGTCGGTTTCACCAACCAATAAAATGAAGATCACACCTGGCTCCCCAATTCCTATATACGTACCAACGGGGAAACCTACCATAATTCAAAAAATTATGTTTGACCAAGATTTTCAACACGTTGACATTTGACACTGCTAAAATTTCGAAGCACCTTTTCTTACCGGAGGTTTTATCTCCCGTTGGGGTAATTTCCGCTGCCAAACCGATTCACAATACAGCAGGCTGGTGGACTCAGAATTACTAATTGCCTAGTAAGGTTGTAAGACGTGTTTTCGTCGCATTGCGTGCTTTATTTTTAAAATATTTTTGACCATGGTAAACCGTGTGTAAAAGTCGTTCTTTAGATAAATTAAAAAGCGTAGCTTTATTTCAAAACCATGTCTGGTGTAAGAGGACAAAGACTGATGGAAGCGGCTTTTACACGGGCAAAAGAAATCAGTAGACAATAAGTTTCATTTTTAGTTTTAATTTCATGCAGTTACATAAATAAACTTGCTCTTCTGTTGATACTTTAGTCATAGTATTTAAAAATATTATTTGTGGGACAGAAAATATATTGTTTCTCTAATCATAGGCATAGAAAAACATTTGCTGGTTATAATTAAATTTTTATAGTTCGATTTAAAGGAATAAAACCTTAAATATAATAGACATTTATTGGAACTTTAAAATTATTTTTGAAAGGAAATTTTAAATTAATTGTTGGAGGATGTTTGAAAGGTCTTAGCATCATATTTTTGTACACTGATATACTACTTTTATAGTTTAAATTGCTAAAGAACACACTCAGAAAAAAGACCCGAATTCTCGTTTACTGCAAGTAATAAAAGAAAACGTGCAAATTTGTACGTAATTACCTAATTATTAAATTATTTGGTGCTAATGAGATAAATGTAAGATGAATTCAATTATGTAAAATTGTTCCTTTTTAGTAAAATTAATGGTTGGTGGTATTATTATATAGTTGTTTTTAATCTTTGATTAATTCAAATTAAATTAAATATTAAATGAAGTTTTTGAATTAAACTTTACAATACTTCCACATGCAATGCATGTTGACCATTTTAATTGCTGTAGAAAGAGTCTGATTAAACTCTATCACAATAAAACATAGTCGGTTTTACCAAAGTTTTCCAAAATCGGTATACATTTTGCAAAACATAACAGACTAAATGAATTTATAGTGTGTTTTACCAATTTAAACTAAATCGATAGGGAATTTCTCACATGGCAAAACACACTTAGGTTGATTGCTTAAAAACTATGCTATATACCGAAATTTAAACACTCGTTATGAATTCAGCATACAAATGTACTTTAGGAAAATGACATTTTAGGTCTGATCAATAAAACATCGCTGAATAACATGGAGAAACCTAAAAATGCTTATATCTTAAAACAACGTTTTCGTCTTTAGTCGGTTTTACCTTTGTACAGCTGAGATGTTAGTTCAATATTTACCGGGTGATAAATGAAAATATTACAAATAATAGGGATTTTTTCTCTAATTAAACCAGGTTTCAGAGATGTTATAGCTTGAGAAAGATTTATTATGATGTATTTCCCAAAGAACATTTTACTTTTCAAACATATTTTTCAAAGTGAGAGGAAGCCAGTTTCAAGACAATCAAATTATAATATGACGAAATAAAGTACCACCAAGTTATTAATTTTAAATAATAAAAATGAGGTTCCTTTAATAAATGGTAACTTTTTCATGCAACTATCCTCCAAAATAACCTCCAATGATTACATTTTCCAATAACCCTATCACCCTAATCCTTACATTAATTTTAATTACAATTATACTAATCTCACTCCCCTAAAGGATCAATACAAATTAATACTACTGTTAATAAAAATAGGCCTGCAAAAATTAAATAGTATTCTAAATGGGCTAAAAATGTGTCAAAAATAAAATAAATAGATCCTTAACATTTTAATAAATTCCTCAAACCAAATATTTCCCCTCCATAACCTTTTACTAAAATAATAAAAATTCCTAAACCTTAACAATCTTCACAAACAACAACAAATAGATATAAAAAAGAAACAAACTATCCAAAAGTATATACCCTACACTAATTACGAATAAAAGATAACCACTTTATATTAAAAATTCTAAGCTCAAAATCATTGATATTAAATGAGACAGCACATTTGCTTTTTCTTAATGGGAATAAAGCCGGATTTTGCTGATACGTCAACGAATTTGCGTTCCTGCTCTCAACGTTTTTCATAAACGTCCTGTAAAAAGTTGGTACTAAATCGACCCTGTTTCAGACCCAAGAAAGTAACGCGAGGAGGCACCCTAGTCTTATACATTTTTGAGATTTCACAGTTTCACACAATTTCGAGCCTACTGGGTTACACGCTTAACTTTTTGGGTATATATAAATACGCATACTAGTGTAAAAAGTTCTGGGTAAAACGTTTACATTTCTATAACTTAAAATATACGGATACGAGTACCAAAGCCATTGTATTGTATTGCATGGGTCCCTCCGAGTTTAAAATGACAAGTGAACCATGGTCCTAAAAATATCGAAATCAACGCAAATGTGAAATCTTTATTACAATTTTAATTTTGAAAACACCTTACGCTCATTGACAAAAATAATAGAGAATAAAAACACGTTCGTATGCGCAAGTATAAATTTATTTGTATACAAATAAAATATAAACAGCCGACTAGTTTCGACACAACATTGTGTCCTTGTCAAGGCGGAAAGAAGAGATCTTTATTGTTCGTGGATCCCAATGGTTTTCAAAAATTTATCGGTTGTTTTTAGCGATTAAGTGATAAACAGATTGTCGAATACAAAAGATCATTATGGTACGTTCAGAAGTATCCACCGCCCGATTTTGAACTTACTTAATTGAAACCGGAAAGATTGACTAATTATTAAAGTTAATGATAACATCAGCTAAACCCTAGTAGTGAGTTATACGCAAAAACCAAGGACACAAATTGAAATTGTTATCTTTTTAAATAAATAAAAGCTGAGCCCTACTAGTGAGTGATGGTGTTGAGAATTCTACATGGGCATCGTTATCACCCTTACCACCTTCGAAAAGTGCAAGCCTAAAACGAAGACGACCGTATCAATTTCTGTCAGTGGTTTGTGAAGATCCGCAGTTCCAAAATATCATCCTAGCATGTGATGAGGCTAATTTATCCTGAGGTGGTATTCTTGATTTGCACAATAACAACCATGCAGCCAAAACAAACCTCACGGAGCTGTTTTCGCATCGTACCAAGAGATTGTTGGAGACCATTTAGTGGAACCCTACTTCCTTCCGTCTATGCTAAATGGAGCGTCGGATCTAGAATTTATTTGACGAACCTTACCAGAGCTACTGGAGGACGTTTCGTTAGCGAATAGACAGCGAATGTGGTTCTTGCACGATGGAGCGGCACCACATTTCAGCCGTGCCGTAAGAGATCATCTTGTTGCGACCTTTCTTTTGAGGTGGGTAGGACGAGGAGGAGCCATTTCATTCCCGGCACGATCTCCCGATTGGAACCGATGCGATTTTTATCTTTGGTGACATCTCAAAGACTAATATTACACAACCTAAGATGTCAACGACTTACGGCAGCGCATAATTGATGGATGTGAGACTATTCGTAACACACCAGAAATCTTTAAAAACGTTCCTTAAACATTTTTACGACCTTGTCGTTTGGGTATTAAAGTCCAAGGTGAGCATTTTGATCAGTTGTTGTAAATATTTTTTTTTGTATTTATTAAAAAAGATAACAATTTCATTGTATCCTTGGTTTTTGCGTATCACTTATTACTAGGGTTTAACTAATTTTATCTTTAACTAGAAAGATTTAATAAATAGTCCATCTTTCCAGTTCAAAATCTGGCGGTGCATACTTCTCAATGATATTTTAATGATCTTTTGATATTCAACAATATGTTTATCAGTTTATAAACAAAAAAAACAAACAATATATTAAAGAAGAAAGTTGGGGTCCAGGAACAATAAAGATTTCACATTTGCGTTGATTCGATGTTTTTTTATTGGTTTTTGAGAGCTCGTAACCCTTAAACGGAGCTTTAAGGACCATGATTCATTTTACATTTTAAACTCGTAGAGACTCATAGAATACAATACAAAAGTTTTGGTATTCTTCTCCATAACACCCTGAATAAATTTGAAATTCGACGGACAACTCACAGTGCACGGTACTGATGAGCACCAAAAGGGCGAAATCGGTCTACTGGTAGAATTTTAGGCAAATATTTCACTTACATACTTCTCTAGTGATAAATATATACTTCTGTTCAAACATACCGATCAGTAATGGTAACGCGACGATATGCTGAAGCCGTGGCCTTTTCCTGTTTCACGATTCAATGGAATCGAAATCTATAAACTACTTTACTTCCCTTCTGCCCTGTAATTTGCAATGTCGCTCAGGTTAACGGCGTTTTTAACATGCACATAAGTGATATAATTAGATAATTTCGAAGAGGAAATATAAATATTATTGTATATTCTTGTGTACGAAAATATAAATATAATAATGGCACTTTGAACAAGAAAATATAAATAACTAGAACATTTTCGACCCGAAACTATAGTTACATATTGATATTTAAGACACGTACATGTACATAAATTTATAGTTATATTTTGACACAAAAGAGAAATATAATGTTTTTTGACACGAAATAAGCAATAAAATTAGATATTTTCACTCGACTTCTATAGTCTAATAGCAGTTGGAAAATATAACTCTACTTAGATTAATTAGTATTTAAATAACGAAACTATTGTGATACGTGGACCCGGTAGATCCCAAAATTTTACCCCGCTAAAAATAATAAAAATGAAAGTAAAAGCGCCCAAAACTTTGCGCTGTATTGCTGTGTAAGAATCAAAATGGTGGCAAGTGTTCCTTTATATCAAAGCGTGTTTTGAGGCCGTGGAAACACAATTTATCTCGTAATTGGGATGGCCGTCAAGCGCGATGCAAGCCAATAATATCGTTGAAGGTTTCAATTCCAAATTATACGAAGATAATTTTAAGTGGTTTATTTTATAAGATTGTAATTTTAATTGTACTAACGTTTACAGCCTAGAGGGCCCGTGTTTGAAGAAACGAAGTATATTTCTCCCGGGCTTCTTTCAGAAATTAATTTTTACACGTTATTCCTATTCCACGTTATTTCAGTTTTTATATTTTCCACGTTATTCTGATTGCACGTTATTCCAGTTATTAAATTTTCAACGTTATTCTGTTTCCACGTTATTCCGGTTCCACGTAATTCAGTTTCCACGTTATTCCGATTCCAAGCTATTCCAGTTTTTACATTTACCACATTATTCATTTTCCACGTTATTCCGTTTCCACGTTATTCCAGTTTTTACATTTACCACATTATTCACTTTCCACGTTATTCCGTTTCCACGTTATTCCAGTTTTTACATTTACCACATTATTCATTTTCCACGTTATTCCGTTTCCACGTTATTCCAGTTTTTACATTTGCCACATTATTCATTTTCCACGTTATTCCGTTTCCACGTTATTCCAGTTTTTACATTTACCACATTACTCACTTTCCACGTTATTCCAGTTTTAAGATTTTTCACGTTATTCAGTTTCCACGTATAAAATACTATTATCAAATCCTGGGTCAACTGCACATAACAGGGAGAAAATATACTATTTACAAAGGCAATCATTTCTAAGAACTCTCTCTTAAGGAATATCTTCTTCGTTTTATAAGCAATGCATGCTTCTTGAAATTATAGACTTCCGATATATCTGTCGATCGATTATAGAGAACCCCCATTAGCCAAGTTATTTAAATTAAAAATAGGTCGAATTACAATAATTTTCCCATGAAGTTGAAAATTAAAAATAAATGTTTTTTGTCGTAAAATATGTATTAAAAGTACTCGATCCTAGGACGCTTGTGTTTGCCGCCATCTGGTCCAACATTGAAGGCTTTTGTAAAGAAATATGCTATCGATATAATTCAAAATTAAAATTCCATGTGCTAAATTGTAGTATTAAAAATAAACGTCTGCGGCTGGTGTCGCCCTCAGATTTCCATTTTAAGAAATTATATTTATGATATAAATTTTAAAGAAAATAATCAATAGAACAGATTTAAATAAAAATTAAGATATAAAATTCGTTGCAACAATTCCTCCATGTTGAAAATGGCCGTCTCCTGTATCAAATATTTTTATAATTTCAAATCGCGAAAACTAACACCATTTTAAATCAAGCAGTTATTAATAAAAATGGTGATTGAGCTCCACCATGATAAAAATGGGCGACCACTACCAACAATGAAGAACCTTCAGGTCAATCTCATAATATTTTCAATCGGCTACCCAAATGGAAAAAGTTTCAAATGAAAGCCAAAATAATAGCTTAAAATATACTTTTATAAAAAATTAAAGGTTATTAATGCCTACACAAATAAAATGTTTCAAAAGTTAGTTGTTTATCGAAATCTTTACTATATAAGACCACCCTGTCTCAAATAAAATAACCTTTTCTTCGTCATCTACAGATATGTCGACCTCCAAAACTGTTCCGGTACTATCACAATTATTTCGAATACAGTGGCCACACATTGTAGTACAAAATAAACCAGCTTTTGAATTCACAGTTGTTAACCCACTTTCGTTTGCATCCGCAAATTATAAGGGTCCAGAGATTATCTGGTTCTGGTGGAAGTAAAGTTGGAATGGTATACAAATATCCAATAGTTTGTCATTTCCATCACAATTAACTTATTTGCTTTCAACTGCTGAATTTGGGGTTAACTCTAAGAGAATGCCTTTTCGCGGCTTCTGATGTTGGTGTTTATTTAAATTAGCTTTCAACAAGCATACACGTTGGATAGCTCAATCAAAACGGAGTACTTCTTTCTAACT